>NW_026463834.1:0-65582 GCF_021730395.1 Mercenaria mercenaria
CGTTTGCTTTTGTTTTTAAAGTTTATGGAGACCTGTAATTTGTTGCGTAATATTATTTAGTATGTCATATGAATGATTTAACTTATTAGTTTAACTAATTTTATACCGTTTTGTTAATAACATAAATGAAAGTTTACACTTCAGATCAAATTCTGCAAAAAATAAAAAGCATTCAAATTCCCCCCAGATACAAAGAAAAAATAAAAATTCCGGTAGTCCTACGCTGTACGATGTGGGTAATCTGGACCCTCGTTTTGGTGGTACGTTTTAGGCGTCTGCGGTAGTTAGTCGGTGTATGGTAGCGGTAATAGCGACCCCCGTTTTTATGGTACATAAGAACCAGCTAAGGGGTATTTTTTTTAAGCCTTTTCTAAGTCTACATGTATCTTTATTTGGGGTACTTGATTTGACTTCACATGACCTAGGGTTAATTATACAATGTAATATATACACTCAATGGACAAGTCTCAATGCTGTAACTTGCATTTTGATATTCTGTTCTTATAAGAATTTTTAAACGTGATGGCTTTTGGTCAGAGTTTGAATATGGGTCACAAGGAGTCAACAACCAGGTCACATGTTCGTATAATAATAAAACCTTGTGGCATCTTTACAGACCACATTTCTCATGTTGGTCATGTGGGTCTGAACTAGGTCACTTGGAGAGATAATAGAAAATCGTTTTGAACACTCTGAGACCATATTTTTGGACTTCTCTACTGATGAAACTTAGAATATCAACATTGATGATATCTTGGTCAAGTTTGGAACTGGGTCATGTGAGGTTAGAAACTTAGTCACTAGGTAAAATAATAGTGAAAATCTTGTAAACACTCCAGTGGCGAAAATGCACCTATTGTCATGACCCTTACATAGGCATCTGTATTGGTCAAGTTTTGGTTAAGGTCACTTTATTTCAATAAGTCAAAACATTTCGTACATGTAGTACCTGCAAGAGCACGTAACTCTATCAAGCCTTTTTTCAAAATTGAGTCTCACTTTGGATAACAGAATTTTTTTCAACTAATGGTTTATACATGCATTACAAAGCATTGAGAAAAGTGGACTAAGTTGTCTTCGACGACAATTCCTATTATATAAAATACTGAAAAGCCTACATTATGTAGACTATGCATCAAAGACAAAGTTCTTGTCTAGAAAGTGAAGTCCTATGGTTTTGCTCCTATTTTCTTGTATTAGTGAATTTGAACAATTCTTCTTAGCTTAAAGTTCTGTTGCCATTCCATTGAGTTTTTTACCAACCAGAAGTGCCAAGTATATAACAGTTTTGATGTTTTCTTTTTGCAGTTTTCTGAAGATGAAAAGTCATTAGACTGATATCACTGCATTCATAAAATAACATTTATGCTTATACTGTATGCATATACCTTTCGCAGCTGTGCCGTCATCGGGAAAGAAGGGAGTGAAGAGGAAAAGAGAATGTACCACAGGTATTTATTATGCCCCCCTTCGAAGAAGATGGGGTATATTGTTTTTGCAGATGTCTGTCGGTCGGAATGTAGACCAATCCGTTTCTGGATGATAACTCAAGAACGCTTGGGCCTAGGATCATGAAAGTTGATAGGGAGGTTGGTCATCACCAGCAGATGACCCCTATTGATTTTGAGATCTGTATGTCAAAGGTCAAGGTCAGAGTGACCCTGAATAGTAAAACGGTTTCCGGATGATAACTCAAGAACGCTTGGGCCTAGGATCATGAAAGTTGATAGGGAGGTTGGTCATGACCCGCAGATGACACCTATTGAATTGAAGGTCAATATTTTAAAGGTCAAGGTCACAGTGACCCTGAACACTTAAACGGTTTCCGGATGATAACTCAAGCACGCATAAGCCTAGGGTCACAAAAGTTGATAGGGAGGTTGGTCATGACCAGCAGATGACCCCTATAAATTTTGAGGTCAGTATGTCAAAGGTCAAGGTCACATTGACCAGGAACAGTAAAACGGTTACCGGGCAGTAACTCTAGAACGCTTGGGCCTAGTGTCAGGAAAATTGATAGTTAGATTGGTCATGATCAGCAGATGACCTCTATTGATTCTGAGGTCATTAGGTCAAAGGTCAAGGTCATATTGGCCAGGAACAGTTAAAACGGTTTCTGAACTTCTTTTCTAAAACCACAGAGCCTAGGGCTTTCATATTTAGTATGAAGCATCATCTAGTGGTCCTCTACCAAGATGATTCAAATTATTGCCCTGGGGTCTAATATGTCCCCGCCCCGGGGGTCACATGGTTTATATAGACTTATATATGAAAACATTTTGAAAAACCTCTTGGCCAAAACCACAGGGCCTAGGGCTTTGATATTTTGTATGTGACATCAACTAGTGGGCTTCTACTAAGGTTTTTCAAATTATCCCCCTAGGGTCAGATATGGCCCCGCCCTGGGGGTCACATGGTTTACATAGACTTATAAAGGGAAAAACTTTGAAAATCTTCTTGTTCAAACTATAAAGACTAGGGCTTTGATATTTGTAATGTAGCATCATCTAGTGATTCTCTACCAAGTTTGTTCAAATTATACCCCTAGGGTCAAATATGGCCCCACCCTGGGGGTCACATGGTTCATATAGACTTATATAGGGGAAAAGCTTTTAAAATCTTCTTGTCAATAACCTACAACATTTAAATTTTGACCACATGTATGACTTTGGGTGGCAAGATGAACCTTGACATGAGTTGACCTTGACCTAGTGGCCTACTTTCATATTTCTGTAGCTACAGCCTTCAAATTTGGACCACATGCAGAGTTTTGTGCACCGGAAAAAATTTTGACCTTGACATTGACCTACTTTCACATTTTAAAGGTACAGGCTTCAAATTTGGACCACATGCATAGTTTTGTGTTCCGAAATGAAATTTGACCTTGATTTTGACCTAGTGACCTACTTTCACATTTCTTAAGCTACAGCCGTCAAATTTGGACCACATGCATAGTTTTTTGTACCAAAAATCAATTTTGACATTGAAATTGACCTAGTGACCTACTTTCACATTTTTGAAGGTACAGGCTTCAAATTTGGACCACAGGCATAGTTTTGTGTTCCGAAATGAACTTTGGTCTTGCGATTGACGTAGTGGCCTAATTTCACATTTCTGATTGTACAGACTTCAGATTTGGACCGCATGCATATTTTTTGTGTTTTGAATTGAAATTTGACATTGATTTTTACCTACTACCTACTTTCACATTTCTCAAGCTACAGCCTCCAAATTTGAAGCACATGCATATTTCTGTCTACCGAAATGAACTTTGACCTTGATATTGATCTACTACTATTGACCTGCTTTCACATTTCTCAAGCCACAGCTTTCAAATTTGGACCACATACACATTATTTTGTACTGAAATGAAATTTGACATTGATTTTGACATTGAGCTACTCTTGAAATTTGGCAATAAAAAATGGCTCAGTGAATGGCACCAAGATCACTTTGTAATCTCGTGTAAGTTGTTAGGTTAAAGGTCATGGTCAGATTAAACCAGAATGGTAGAACTTTTGTTTACAGTGAGCATATAATTTCTGTTCTTGTGCAATTACTAAATGCATCAAGGGGGGCATTTCGTGTTTGGCGAGCTCTTGTTGCATAGGAAAATGCAGTTACTGAAGAAACTTTCTCATTTATGGAAATATTGCTCTATCGTAATTGTTTACCATGAGCCTCAAAGGCAGAGCACATACTTCTTTAGGTCCGAATTTAAACCTGGTTCCCAGTGGTCGGACCACCTAAACAGTGACTTAGATTCTGTCTCCCTTCAGCATTTCCTTTGGGTTGTTGTCTCAGTTGTGCTTTGAGATCAAAAAAGCTGTCATCTATACAAACAATGAACAAAATATTTGTTTGCACCATTTTAGTTCCACTGTATGAAGAATAGGAATGGCTATTCTACTTGTACCAGCATCACTGTCAGCTTTCTTTGTTTAAAGTCTTTTGACAATCTTTTGTTTATTTATTTCTTCACAGTTACATTGTTCAGCATGCAAACAAAATGCAGGGGTGAGGCCCATTACAGTGAAACACCGCTCGCAAGGGGATGAGCAAAATGCTCGAGTTATCCATGGTTTCGAGCGACCTAAACATTGACAAACATACGAAGAAAATTGAAGTTTTATTTTACCAATTGTCATCGGGACCATTTGCAGAGGAAACGGTGATGTGTAATAATAACAAACGCGTGACATTAAAAAAAAGTTATCTATGATGTAATAAGTAATAACATACTTGCTTTAATCTAAAGTAAACAGTAATTGATCAATATTTAATCAATAAAACTTTTCTTTAACATTTCATCAATAATTAATCTTATTATTAGATCAAATATACCGACAAACAAACATTTAAGATAGTCGTGGAATAGACCACGCAATTCTCACGGCGTGCGAAAATTTTAAATTAACCGATACATTCTGATCATCGAAGGTGCGACAAATTTTAAGGTCGCAATATTCTAAATAGTTTTCCCTATATATCCTATATAAAACTGACCTTTTTTAAAGAGCTACCAAGCATAGCTAGACCCATTTCAGAGAACAAATCCTTACCTCATTTTAAAGAGTTATGATAAAACTGATATAAAATGAAGAGAAAAGTAGGGGTCATGTATCTTCTTAGAGAGATTTCTCTGGTCACATTTGCTTACTGTAAACTGACATCAAAATCACACTGCTGTGACCTGGAAGTACTACTCATACTAAAATTGAGCTTGACTTCACCAAATACAACCTGCTCTCCCATTTTTCCTACCAAAATGTCAACAATACATCCACAATGAAATTTAAACAGAAACTAGCTTCAATCTAGACCTCTGTTGCCATGCCAAGTGAAAAATTAGTGTTCAAATATCTGGCAGCCATTACGCAACTAGACCAGATGGCTCCCACGCTGGTTCCTTTAGTTAAGTTAGGCCTTAACACCTCTGCTCGAGTTTGCCAGAAGCAACAAAGAGTAAATTAATACACAGGGACCAGGTGTCGTGCTCGAGCGATCGAGTTATCGATGCTCGACCCAGCCATGGTAATTTCACATAGAAAATAGAAGCAAATCGGCCGGGCCACATGAATTGCTCGAGCGAGACCGGGTGCTCGAGTCATCGATGCTCGAGCGAGCGGTGTTTCACTGTATATGCAAAGTCAAGGTCACCAAGGTGTTATACGTAGATTATTTTTAAGGTTAAAGTTTTTTTGGCAACTTTGGTTTTTTTCTGTCATATCTTTGTTACCATTGTTTATATTTTACTGTAACTTCACATAAACATTGTGGGTCACACAAAGGTGTTATACCTAGGTTATTTTAAAAGTTAATGTTATCCTTTCTTTTTCTGTCCTATCTATTTCACTTTTGCTTATATCTTAAGTTCGCATAGATATTGTCCAGAAAACAATGTATATGCAGGGTCAAGGTCACCAAGTTGTTATACTTGGATTTTTTTAGAAAGCTTAGTTTATAGACATATCTTTGGTACTTTAAAAGATAATGTTTTGAAATTAAGAATATTTCTTTATAATCGTCATCTGCATGTGCGAATACAAACCCTATAGCTCTAGTTGTGTTTTTGATAGATTTATGCCCAATTCATACTTAGTTTTTTGGCTGACATCGCTTTCTGGATATAACCTTAGCACAGTATAAGATAAAAGACTTGACACTTTCTTTATCATCATCAACTGCATGTGATACAATCCCCATAACTCTGATTTGTATTTTGTACCAAATAATGCCTCTTTCATACTCCTTTCATACAATCCCAGTAACTCTAAAATGTGTTCTTGACAGAATTATGCCCCTTGGGTTATCTTCCTTTAAAGTGGAGGTCTCATTGAGTCATATTTTCATTTTACTGCCATATTGGTGAATAATGGAATGTGCTGTTGTATGGTCAGCTCTTGTTTCAGGTGCTACCAGGCAGGCATGGAGTGATGAAGAAAAGAAGACACTTGAGAGAGTATTTGCCAAGTTCATTAAAGAAGAAAAGGTGCCAGGAAAGTTGGACATAATTAATGTTGTTAGAAGTGAAAAAGTATTTGGAAACTACAACTGGAAAAGAGTGAAATATGCAGTTTACAATATTATTTTAGGGCGAAGGAAGAAAAGTAGATTTATGTAATTATGCTTTGTAAATTTCGCTATGTGGTTCAATCAAATTATACAAGTTTTACTAAACAGAGGAACAATTAAACACAACAGAGTTGACGCAGATAATCGACAACTTACTTGATTCCTGCTTCAAAATTTGTTTATTTTCTTGCTTTTTAAATTTTTAAAAGTATCAACACAACCATTTCACTTAAATCTTGTGAGTACACATGTGCATATCAGTAGGAAGTCTAGTTGTGCATATGTTGTCAGTATGTTCTATTTGATTGATTTTGGAGAAGTTATTAGCCTAGAATTATTCTTTTTTTTTTTCATTTCAAATAATGTCTTGCAATATTCATTTAGAGCTTTTTAAGGCCTTTCTAAAAAATTTAGGTATCTGCACCTGACTTCAAAACTTATAAAAATATAAGCCTTTTTGTATTTGATTAATTTGATAATTTAAATCCTTTATACGCCATTTTGTGCTTGTTTTTACTATAAAACCCCTATAACACGGAGGTGAATCTACTCGGACTTTTTTTGATCAATCTACGTCCCCAGACATTTCGATTGAGGGACAGACTTTTTTGGATTTATTCAACGTACTTGTGGTTGAAAATTGAACAATGCCATTTAAAATACAAGCAAGACTGCCAACTTCATCATTCCGCTGAATGTTCAGATAATTTAGTCGTTTATTATACGCCCGTTTGAAAAACGGGACGTATTATGGGAACGCCCCTGGCGGGCGGGCGGGCGGCGTCCACAGACTTTGTCCGAAGCATATCTTCTACATGCATGAAGGGATTTTGATGAAACTTGGCACAGTTGTTCACCATCATGAGACGGAGTGTCATGCGCAAAAACCAGGTCCCTAGGTCTAAGGTCAAGGTCACTCTTATAGGTCAAAGGTCAAATTCAAGAATGACTTTGTCCGGAGCATATCTTCTTCATGCATGGAGGGATTTTGATGAAAGTTTGCACAATTGTTCATCATCATGAGACGGAGTGTCTTGCGCAAGAACCAGGTCCCTAGGTCTAAGGTCAAGGTCACACTTAGAGGTCAAAGGATACAAGAAAGAAAACTTTGTTCGGAGCATATCTTCTTCATGCTTGGAGGGATTTTGATATAACTTGGCACAAATGTTCACCACCACAAGGCGGAGTGTCGTGCGCAAGAACCAGGTCCCTAGGTCTAAGGTCAAGGTCACACTTAGAGGTCAAAGGATACAAGAATGAAAACCTTGTCCGGAGCATTTCGTCTTCATGCATAGAGGGATTTTGATATTACTTTGCACAAATGTTCACCACCACGAGGCGGAGTGTCATGCGCAAGAACCAGGTCCCTAGGTCAAAGGTCAAGGTCACACTTAGAGGCCAAAGGTCAGATACAAGAATGACTTTGTCCGAAGCATTTCTTCTTCATGCATAGAGGGATTTTGATGTAACTTGGCACAATTATACACCATCATGATCATGAGAGAAAGTGTCATGCACAGTTCCTTTCTTTAGAATTACTTCCCTTTGTTGTTACTATAAATAGCTTATATTGTAACTTCTTCATTACTAGTCGTAGGGAAAAATCGAGACCACTTTTCTGTAGTACAACATGCATGCTACATCCAATTTTGAGGTGTATTTTGACCAATCTCTACCTGGTGAAGACTTTTGTGTGGACTTACATTTTTTTTTGGATTTTTTTTTTTTTTTTTTTTTTTAGATTAACTTCCCTTAGTTGTTACTATAAATAACTTATATTGTAACTTTTTTTATAATTGACCATAGGGAAAAACCAAGACCACTTTTCTGTTGTACAACATAGATGTTACTTTCAAATTTTAGGTGTATTTTAAGGTCTCTCTACCTGGTAAGGAATTTTTTTTGTGGACTTAGGAAAACAAAAGACTTACAATGATTACTAAACAACTACAAAATTAAAATTCATTTGCAATACAGCAGCTAGAGTAAAGAAATTTGCTGTGACGGGCGTATATTGTCACATTCTGGCACTCTTGTATATGCCATTAGATTTCTCATATTGGACGTATTTATGTCTTGGTTCTCAAAAAAAGATAGATGTGTTAGATATTTTAAGAGTTTTGCTCAATATTTACCTCTTTCTCAACAATACTAAACGCAATTTTCCAGGTTTCGCCGATACATTGTTTACAAAACAACAATTATCGAACACTTGCATCTTGATATTCACACAACAACGTACTTGGACCGTTTAAAACGAGGATTTGTTTTTTTCTGTTTATGAAAAATCTCAAAAGTTTCGTGTCTATGATACTTGTTCGCATAAATATATTATTGGGGCATTCCGTGGACAATTTACATCAAACATACAATATACATATTAAGCACTATAAATCATTAAAGCACATACCTGTCATTTTTTTTGACAGAAAATCCAAAAACGTCCGGGGATGCAGATCAAAAAAAGTCCGAGTAGATTCACCACCGTGAATAAACGATTACCCTGTGAGTAACAGAGTAAGGTATATGTCTTTAATATGCTGGATGAGAATATAACGGTGATTTATATGGGAAATCTTGTATATATATTAAGTTATTTTGGTACAGAAAACATCCTTGTGTGTAATCAAAGGAACAAAAATAATATTTTTGGCATATTCTTGAGACAGCATCTGATATAACTTATTGATCATTATTACTCCAACTGTTGTGCAATTGTTATAATCATTATTATATGGCAGAATTTACCTTGGGAGTTTAGCATGAATAATGGAAAAACTCTTCCTTTATGATTAAATACACACATTTTAATTTTTATGCCCCCGAAGGAAGGCATATTAGTTTTCAACTGTTCGTCCGTCCGTTCGTCACACTAATGATAACTGTTTGCGCGAAGGCACTTAACTCTGGAACCGCTGCACCCAGGACTTTCAAACATCACAGGCTGATTGTACTCATTGCCTTCACCACCCCCTACTGACTGGGGTCACCAGGTCAAAGGTCAAGGTCTTGTGGCCCAAATGTTAACTCTTTCATGAAGGCCCTTTACTCTGGAACCGCTGCACCCAGGACTTTCAAACATTACAGGCTGATGGTACGCAATACCTTCACCAAGCCTACTGACTTTGGGGTCACCAGGTCAATGGTCAAGGTCACACGGTCCAAGGTTAATTTTTTGCCTGAAGGCCCTTTACTCCTGAACCGCTGCACACAGGACTTTTAAACTTCTCAGGCTGATGTAACTCATTGCCTTCACCACCCCTACTGACTTTTGGGTCACCAGGTAAAAGGTCAAGGTCACACGGCCCAATGATAACTTTTTGCATGAAGACCCTTTACTCCTGAACCGCTGCACCCAGCACTTTTAAACTTCACAGGCTGGTGTAACTCATTGCCTTTTCCACCCCTACTGACTTTGGGGTCACCAGGTAAAAGGTCAAGGTCACACGGCCCAATGTTAACTTTTTGCATGAAGGCCCTTTACTCTGGAACCGCTGCACCCAGCAGGCTGATGGTACTCATGGCCTTCACCACCCCTACTGACTTTGACTTATAGATCAAAGGTCAAATAACACGGCCCATTACACGATGGCGGTTTTCATATAAAGTGCCCCCTCGGGGGCATTCGTTACCTCTGTGACATTTCTTGTTTGGTTTTAACGTGCAGGAATGAAGTAAGCATGTTTGGTGTAGTGGTAAGCTCAGGACATAGCATGATCGAATTCCATATCCAACACACCATGGTCTCTTATACAAAACACTTTTTAGTTTATATTTTTTTTATACTTCGCTGGTTTCTGTTCGGCTTTGTTTAGTTTTTAGCTCGACTATTAGAAAAATATTGCGAGCTATTGTACTCCCCCCGGCATTGGCGTTGGTTAAGGTTTTTGATAAAGTCAAATATCTATCAAAGCATTTTACTTGAAACTCAAAATATATCTTTACTTTAAAAATCTTCATCAGGATAAACAATCCCCATAACTCTTAATTGCATTTTGACAGAATTATGCCCCTTTTTCGACTTAGAATTTTTGGTTAAAGTTTTTGATAAAGTCAAATATCTCTATAACTTTCAAAGCTTTCTACTTGAAACTCAAAATATATGTTTACTATCAAAGTCTACATCAGGAGACACAATCCCCATAACCTGAATTGCATTTTGACAAAATTATGCCCCTTTTTTGACTTAGATTTTTTGGTTCAAGTTTTTGATAAAGTCAAATATCTCTATAACTGTCAAAGGTTTTTACTTGAAACTGAAAATATATCTTTAACACCAAAGTCTTCATTGGGAGAAACCATCCCCATATTTCTGAACTGCATTTTGTCAGAATTATGCCCCTTTTTGACTCAGATTTTTTGGTTTAAGTTCTGTATTAAATCACATATCTCAGTTTCTTTAATAGTTATTGACTTGAAACTTTAAATTGAATAAGTCTTAAGTATAATTCATGTCTTCATTAGAAGAAACAAACTCTTGTTCTCTTTTTCTTGCCTACTATTACAACTATCCATAGGGGGAGACTGCAGATTTTTATAAAAAACATAAACTTTCCTTGTTTATTTGTAAATATATAAAGAATTATATGTATTATTATCAGAATAATGCAATGAAATTATTCTGATTTTTACCAGTTTATACAGCATTCTCAACATGAAGTTCACTGAACTTACATGCCAATGAAATCATTGAATCTGTTTTTATTTATCAGTCATTGCAGATACTTATTAATATACATATATAATGTATATTAATAAATCTCTGGTCATTGTCATTACAGATATATTGTATTTTGATGTTAACTTTCATCCATTGTTTTGGAAATTTAAGCTGTTTAGTACTTTTAATAAAAAAGAAATACAGGATTTAGCTTATTGTTTTCATGTGATGCATTTTGTTGTTTGTTTTAAGCTCACCTGTCACATAGTGACAAGGTGAGCTTTTGTGATCATCCTTCGTCCGTCCGTCAACAATTTCTTGTCTGCACGATAGTGGTTTCATTTATGATTTTATTTTAACCAAACTTGCACACAACTTGTATCACCATAAGAGCACGGTTCCTTTCTTGAACTGGCCAGGTCCCATTATGGGTTCCAGAGGTATGGCCCCTGAAAGGGCCAAAATTAGCTATTCTGACCTTGTCTGCACAATAGCAGCTTTATTTATGATTTGATTTTTACCAAACTGGCATACAACTTGTATCACCATAAGATCTTGGTTCCTTTCTTGAACTGGCCAGATTCCTTAATGAGTTCCAGAGTTATGGCCCCTGAAAGGGCCAGAATTAGCTATTTTGAGCTTGTCTGCACAATAGCAACTTCATTTATGATTTTATTTTAACCAAACTGGCACACAACTTGTATCACCATAAGATCTCGGTTCCTTTCTTGAACTGGCGAGATTCCATTATGGGTACCAGAGTGATGGCCCCTGAAAGGGCCAGAATTAGCTATTTTGGTCTTGTCTGCACAATAGCAGCTTCATTTATGATTTGAATTTAATCAAACTTGCACAAAACTTGTGTCACTATAAGATCTCGGTTCCTTTTTTAGACCGGGCAGATCCCTTAATGGGTTCCAGAGTTACGGCCCCTGAAAGGGCCAAAATTAACTATTTTGACCTTGTCTGCACAATACAGCTTCATTAATGATTTTATTTTAACCAAACTAGCACACAACTTGTATCACCACAAGATCTTGCTTCCTTTCTTCAACTGGCCAGATTCCGTCATGGGTTCCAGAGTGATGGCCCCTTAAAGGTCCAAACTTGGCTATTTTGGCTTTTGCAGCCATAAAGAGACTTCATTTATGGTTTTATTTGATACAAACTTCAAAAATATCTACAACAACAATAAATCTTGGATTCCATGACAAGTCAGATCCAATTGTAGGTTCCAGAGTTATTTTATATCTGATTACCTCCCCTGATTGGAATCAAAATGGATTTATATCAGTAAGTACTTACAGGGACTTATTTGAAATTTCATTATTGTTATTAGTTGGACTGAGACAATCAGCGTAGATAACTATGGACTGATTTTATGTCAAATTACCTCCCTTTATTTCAAATTAAAATAGTTATATCTCCATATATACTGAAGATACTGATCTGAAATTTCATTTATGTCAGCAGATTTATTTGGCAAATCCTTCTTTTGTCCACTTACAATATATTTTTTTAAATTTAATCATTACTTCCCTTTTACGTTACTATAAATAGCTTATTTTTAGTAACGTTTTTATTATTGGCCGTAGGGAAAACACGAGACCAGTTTTCTGTGGTACAACATGGATGGTACCTCCAATTTTAAGGTGTATTTTAACATATCTATACCTTATAAGATTTTTTTTTTTTTTGGTTAAATTTCTTCCCTTTGTTGTTCCTGTCCTTTGGGCTAAGATATTTTTTCTGAGGACCTTCTTGTCCTCAAGTGCAATGATAACAGGTGAGCGATATAGGGCCATCATGGCCCTCTTGTTGAGGTTTTATGCCCGTTTTTAACAATTTTTCAGTCTTATACAGACGGGTAGTTTCCCAACAATCGTTTCCTTACCATCCCTCGACACAAACTACCAAGTGTTTTCTCACATAAACGGTCATGGTCGGTAGCGGGGCTCGAACCCACGGCCCTCCAGAGGTGAGAGGCTACAGTGATTACAAGTAGGCGACCTGGACCACGGAGTCCGTCTGATGCATTTGTATAAGACTTCCAACATCAATCAATCAGGTACTTCCCTTATGTAACCCCATTTCAGAAAAATAAGCGATTTAGACGCTTTCCCTGACCGTAGTAAAACAGACCCTTTCTCCTCTCACGAGTTGTTGAATACAGACAAACGCTTGTCACATATTACAGTCAGGCGACGGATGCGTTATTAATTATTATTATAATTATTATACCAGATTAATTGAGCGCCCTTTCTATAGACAGACAGACATTTCATCCATTTAGGCTAACAAGCCCATGTTGACATGATATTAACTAATGCAGACAGTGTGAATACAGCAGAATAATATCATGCTAATATAAATCACTTAACTTTACTAAAGACAGGAGAAGGTCCTTAACATTACTATTATTTGCAACATTTTAACATAATTATATATTTCAACCAAATTTCATACCTAAATAGTTATATCTAGACAAAATGTATTACAGATTTGACATTTTCTATCATTAATTGGTGTACTTCGCGGCTTAGTCCATCTACCACGGGTGGTAAACGCGCAATCCAATTCCCGGTGCTGGTGTTGCGCATCAATATATACAAAATCAAGGTAGGTGGGTTTTTGTTTTTGTAAATAATGACACATTTACGAGTGTTTTTTTTTTTAAAAAAAGCAAAATGCTATTCGACGCAAAAATGAATAAAGATCATATGCGTGAAATACCAACTTATTAATTTAAGAATAAGCTCTGTTATCACGAAAACTGCTGGCTCGAACTGTCAAAAATGCATGTAATCTTGAAAAATGCAAATTTTCTAACTCTTGTGCCTTCTTTCTGGAAATGTGATGCTTCTAATGATCAAACACGTGTAAAACAGTCATGAATATTACATACACTTGAATGAAATGTTGCTTTTGGGGGAAACATTGGCAAAAAATAATCGGGAATGGGGTTGCGCCCCGGGAATGGAGTTGCGCGTATATGATGTATACGAGCAACTCCATTCCCGGTGTGCAACCCCATTCCCGATGATTTTTTGTCAATTATGTCCCCGTAAGCAGGATTTGAAGCAAATAATTTTGATATTCGTTACTTCGATACAGTTGAGTTATCATAAAAAGCATCCGATATTCTCAGATTAGGCATATGAGGTCAGAAACTTCCATTTTTGTTGATTTCATACTTTTTTCAAGCTTCGTGTTGCCTGAGTTTTTGTGATAATAGAGCCAAATCATAAATTACAAACCAGATATTTTACACATATGATGTATTATCATATTTGTGTCGAATAGCATTTTGCTTTTTTCGAGAAAATTTATTCTTGTCTCATACTAAGCAAAATCATAACTTCACATACCTCAATTCATCTATTTTTACGCGCAACACCAGCACCGGACGTTGCGCAACCCATTTTAAGCGTATTCCCAGCGGGAATTGGATTGCGCGTTTACCACCCGTGTCTACCAGATTCAATCATTAACCTATGAGATGATACTCTTAAACGAGCAAGAGCTTGGCAAAATTTACTAACATTAAAACATTCTAGATATGGTTGAAATTTGAAAGACGCGATGTTTCTATAAAATAAAGCTATACTAGAATTGTTCAATCGCTCATTCCAACTTTGGACAAATTGGTCATTTAACCTTTGCTTAACTAAAGAAAGAAAAAGGTTATCGTTACCTACCCCTTGATATATCCAAGCGTCTACTACTCCAAGTGAACATAACAAATCTTTTAATAACGTACACCAATTAATTTTGTTTGGATACATTTCCATGTCGTTTTTTAGGAGCTGGTAAACAATGTACACATACTTTTCTTGTTTGGTCTGTAAAATTTTTAACCAATACTTAATAGCTTGAAATAGTTGGATTACTTTGTATGAAGTCCGCCCAAATTCACCATAAATAAAATCATTCTGTGTTGTTTTCTTCACCCCCAGTAGCTTCTTACAATACTGCATATGAACTTTTTCAGTTGATCTACTATTGGCAAAACACGTAACCTCAGCGCAATAGTTCAATATTGGTGACACTAGTTTATCAAATAATTCTAATTTATGCTTCGGTGGTATAAATGTAAACTTATATAAGTATTTGTTTAATTTAAACATTGCATTAAGAGCTTGACCTGATAATGTTTCCTTTGCTGTACTTAGAGATCCCCCAGTCGTAAATACAATACCCAAATAACTAAATTTATTTACTATTTCAACTACTTGACCATCATAATAAAACACAGTATTTCTAGGAATGGAGCCGCCCTTTTCAAATATCATAACCTTGGTTTTTGTAACATTAACTTTAAGCTTCCATCTACTACAATAATTATACAATAAATCCATACTTTGTTGTAATTCCTCAGCTGTATTAGCAAAAATAACAATATCATCTGCATATAATAACATAAATAATTTGAACATGTTAACATCTATTCCATCTAAATTGCTATGTATAAACATGTCTTCTAAGTCATTTATGAACATAGAAAAATAAAAAAGGAGATAAACATTCCCCTTGTCTTTACACCAAGTGTACATGTATATTCTTCACTTAATTTATTATAATACTTCACCCTTGATTTTACGGACCCATACATCGATTTAACAATATCTAAAATACTTCCCCGAAGACCAAGTTTTATTAACTTATACCACAAATTATCACGTACATCATAATCAAATGCTTTAGTGTAGTCAACGAACAAAGTAAATAACATCCTACCTTGGTTTAAAACATGCGAAATAAGACCATTTAATACAAAAACATTATCAGCAGTGCTCATGTTTGATCTAAAACCTGCTTGTGCTTCAATATAAACGTTATAACTTTCGGCCCAGCATTTTAACCTATTATTTATAACACATGTAAAAAGCTTACCTAAACAACTTAAAAGTGTAATTCCACGATAATTTTCTACATTATTTAAGCTTCCTTTTTGTGTGTAATGGGATAACATAACCTTCTGACCAGCGCGACGGAAAATAACCAATCTGAAAAACCTTATTAAATAACTTATGTAAAATGGGTAATAATGTATCTTTACCCGCAACAAAGAATTCATTAACCAACAAATCAGGACCTGCAGACTTATTAATATTGCGATTCAAAAACCAGACATCATCATATACATATTTATTTCTGACATATATGATAATTCCGCCTGATTTTCTTTTAGCTGTAGGTTTTATATTTTCCCTATTTAAAAAATAATGTTCGAATCCGTCTACATGTGAATTTGAAAAAGAATCAGTCCATGTCTCCGTAAACATAATCATATCATTACTATCAAATACGTCTATAATAAAACCAGACTGAAGTTTATTTGTTCTCCTGGTACATAAACCATTTATGTTCATGTATGCACATCGAAGTGTGACCTTCCCCTCAACGTACTAACTCCGGATCTCACTCCCCCGCGCTTCGCTCACGTGAGGGTTATTTTTAACTCTAGGGGAAAACCTAATATCGCCACTTGTCACGTGTGAACTATTTTTAGCTGACGGTGAAAACCGATTTCTGTCGCGCCTATACGGACTTGCCGAATTGCTACGTCGTTGCGTTCGCTCTCTTGCACGGGAAACGTGTGATATATACAACATACGTTCAAAGGCACTTTACAATTAAACATGTTACATATCGCAACACATTAGTTTACATACATAATTTTATATACAGCATCAAGAACATTGACATATTAACTGCGTGGTTACCCATGTAATTTGCTAAACTTCCATAAAAAGATGGAAGAAAATAAACTGTTTTCATTACTGATAGTTATGATTTCATGTAGTGAATGTCATGCGTGTAGAAGTGAAAGTAGTTATTGTAATATGTGTTCTGCCTCGTGTGTGTAATTAATCATTTATATTCTGCCTGTAGTCATTTTCGTGTGTGTAATTAATCATTAATCAGATCTTTATAGAGGATATGACTGTCTTTTCATATTGATTTTATTAAACGAGTTAAATGAAAAAAGCAAAATGCACGGCTCTGTCGAGCATTTTATCAATTTTATTCAACGAGTTTCATATATTCAATGTGGAAGGTCATAAATGTAACATTCCTTTTATCACATGTTAGATTTTCCCGTCCAAACATTGAAAATTCTTTCATTTACTTATAAATAAGCCAATTTGACAAACGTCTTCTATTTTGTAAATGACGCCGACGTCAAATATTTTACACTGCTTTATGACTTTATTACACACCGCGACGTCAGACATGTAATAAGGTAAAATACTATTCAGGTCAGCTTAAACCTGAAATACTTGGGTAAGAGTTAAAGCCTTGGCATATAAAATGGAACTCAAAATCCAACCGAACGCATCGAAAGAGCGGAGATGTTTTTGTTAAAATAACTCACTGTTTGTCCCTAGAAGAAGTGATTTTCGTGTGTGTGTTGTATTTCGAAGTAAGGAGTTTCCTAGTTAATTTACGAATCAATGTGTGTTTCCATGTAGCGACTTGCTGGTTGTCAATCTGTGTTTCCATGTAGCGACGTGCATGTTGTACTGAAATGCTTACATTTTAAAACTAAAGTTATATAAACGAACAATAATAAAATAATCAAAATATGAAGTTCATTTTGTTTCCCATACTAGTACATAGTTTACAACGCAAGACCGATGCCATTGTAACATTGTTAAATTGGAAGTGTCAATATCTTTCTGCTAGTTGATTAAGATTTAAAACAAGCCAGTTGGACAGTTAAGATCTGCTACAAATTCATTTTGCCCTCCACATTGTGCCTCTTTCAGCAAACAGTTGTCTTGTTTATGTGCAAATATTACCAGGATGGGCCATATGCATTTGGTCTCTCACTTCGAGATGTTTTTCACTATTAATAGTAACAAGATAGCTCTCCTCTTCAATTTTTTGGAAACAATTGATGAACGGTCTTATAATCGGCCGTAGCAGAGTCAGAATCTGGATTCCGGCGTCCGCATTATCAGTAACTGTGAGAACGGACAGATTACGGAACGGTCGATCTGCGATGAAGAAATTTCACCAGTTACTTTCCTTCCACTTCCTGTCCTCACATTTACTTCCGGAGTAGGGCGGGGAGGGGGTTTACTACACCTAATCTGGGGGCATACCAGTTCTCCCCAGTACAACAATAAAAAGAAAACCAAACCTTTCACCCGGGAAGAGGTAAAATGTACCATTTTTTCTGAAAAATAAGTGATTAAGACACTCTTTCGTAATAAAGACACTCCTGTGACGCCCTTATAGAGGATATTACATTAGTATCTTTTCATATTGAATTTTTTAAACGAGTAGAATAAAAAAGTAAAATGCGAGGCTCCGTCGAGCATTTTATCAATTTTATTCAACGAGTTTCATAAATTCAATGTGGAAAGTCATAAATGTAACATTCCTTTTATCACATGCTAGATTTTCCCGCGAAACGTTGAAAATGCTTTCATATACTAGTACTTATAAATAAGCCAATTTGACCAACGTCTTCTGTATTGTAAATGACGCCGACGTCAAAGCTTTAATAGACTAGTAGGCCTATGACTTTATAACACTTCCGCGACGGTAAAAATGTGATAAGGTAAACATCTGGATATCTATACCTTTAAAGACAAGCGGACAACAAACAATAAACTGCGGTACGGCCCCTAAAGACCCATAAACGACCTTAAACGACATTTAGTGCATGACAATAGAAGTACGAGGGTCCTCCTCAGCGTTAAGGTTACCTATATCACTTAATTAGTGTCAGCAAAAATGCGCACCAGTTTGGACTCTCGGTCTGTAACATACCATATAGACCTTATCTTCTCACCTGGGCATTTCTTATCTGCGTGACGTAAACGCTCTAGTTACGTACGATGAAAACAACCCCAAAGTTAAGCATTAGCGAGCATAGCGGTCTGCATACACGTCTCGTAATTTCTCTTATTCCTATAGCCCCGATTTTTTATTCGGGTCAGCTAAAGCCGGTTTAACATTAAATTTTGATCACGTTGAGAACTGGCCCTAGGGTTGACTCGGCCAACATTTTAACATGAAATTTTGATCAAAAAGCAGATACAGAAATGTTAATTCACGACCTGTGTGGTAAGATTTGTTGGACAAATTTTCAACGTTGAAATATGACCCGACTGTATCAATTTTCAACGTTGAAATATGACCCAACTATAGTTGATCAATAATTTTTCAACGTTGAAATATGACCCGACTATAGTTGTCAATCAATTCTGAACGTTAAAAAAAATGACCAATTCTCAACGTGGAAATATAACTCGACTAGACTAGTATTGATCAATTTTCAAAAGAGTCAAAATTTCACGCGTGTGGGGTCATTAAATAAGGGACAAGGCCAGTTTTCAACGTTGAGAAATTGATCAGAAATCCGTTGAAAATTGGCCGAGTTAAATTTCAGCGTTGAAAACTGGCCCTATGATCATTTTTCAACGTGATCAAAATTTGATGTTACACCGGAATTACTTGGATAAGCGTTCAAGTCTTGGCACATAAAATGGAACTCGGTATCCAAGCAAACGCATCCAAGAAGAGCGGAGATGGTTTATGCTTCACTTCTCTGTTTGTCCCTGGAAGTAGTGATTTTCCTGTGTGTGCGGTATTCATATGTAGGGAGATTCCTAGTTAATTTCCGAATCAATCTGTGTTTCATGTAGCGACTTGCAGGTTGTTCTGAGATGCTTACATTTTAATACTAAAATTATACAAACAAGCACGAGAAAAGCATGCTGAATATTATCGAAATATGAAGTTCATTCTGTTTCCCTTTAATTACATAGTTTACAATGCAAGACCGATGTCATTGTAACATATTAAAACGAAGGTGTTTAGACACTTTGAGGAATCCTTGGACTTCCTGGCGTAGTAAAACATACCCTTTCTCCTCTCATTTGTAGACTTAAGACTCGTACTCATCCTTTAAATTGAGTGACCCAGGACAATTTATACTGATCATGCCGACAGCGGTAACCAAATGTAGACTATGCTACGATCAATTATAAGGCGTTGCTTTAGAAACTGGATGCCACACTACCCTGTTGTTTTTATTTTTAGTAGTGAAAACAACCATGTCAAATTCGTGTTTACGCATGTAGTTTGCTTTTCTTTCGCACAAAGGTTAAGAAAAACTGTTTTTATACTTTTATAGTCATAATTTCATGTAGTGAATGTCATGTGTGTAGAAAAGGTAGTTAATGTAATGTGTGTTCTGGCTGTAGTCATTTTCATTTGTGTAATTCATCATGTAGTTGGATATATGGTAAAATACAAGTCCCGTATTTACTTCAAATTTAAGAACTTACAACCCACAAAGGCATTAGTATTTCATTTTTATTCCCCAAAATGTAAATATTTCATTCGAGGAACAAGCAGAAAGTAGTGTTGTCATTTTCCTGTCAAATTTCATATGTAGTGAATGGACGTTACAAACACGTATGTGTGTGTGTGTGTGTGTGTGTGTGTGTGTGTGTCTGCGTGCGTGTTTGCAAGTATAGTGCATTTATACGAACAAATCACAACCACAATATACCAGTCCAATTACGGCAACGCGCATAAGAGTACAAACGAGCGTGTACGTTCCACAACAAGTCTACTAACCCAAATGAGATGAGTTTCGATGCCGCTTTATATACACAACATAATTTTACATTTGTACTGTTTCAATAACTGCATATACATGTATATGTTGTGAGGCGAAAAAATATAAAACTGTCATCTAAACTGCCAGTTACTGTAACAGAAGAATGTTTAATAAAGATGGACGAAGACTATTCCGGAGGTACTTATTATTGTTTTAAAGAGTATAATTTAAAACAATAATTACTACCTCAAAGCGATTAAACTACACACCGCGTTGTAAGATCTTAAAATATCAAACTGTTTCTATATTCGCCCTTGTGTCGATATTTGATGTTATAACAATGTATTCCTCATCGAATTCTGTTGAAAATCGTTGTTTTTTTTTCTAACAAATCTAAAATAAAAGCATACGTCTACGACAAAGACTTCCAATTTTACAAAAGAACAGGATTCCTTTCAGCGACCACCTTGCAAACATAGCGTATCAGTGAGAAAAAAAATATAGTTATGTAGTGTAATGTAAAATGGTACGTAATGTTAATGTAAATAGATCAAGTTCAAGAGCTAAAAATACTTGCACGATAACATGTTTTGTTGCTTAAATATTTACTGTCTCTCATGAATTATTATAATCATTATTTTATATCTGGTAAAACACATTATCTAGGTAGCATTAAAAGCTAAAGACGGTGTAATTATGCCCTGTACAGCTATCTAATTTTAAAGCCTATCAGCAAGGCTAGTAGAGGCGTAATGTACGTATGAAATTTATACTAGAGATAAAATACTTACAGAGTGGCATGGTGTTTTGCTAAAACATTTACTTTCATGAATTGATGAGAAATATTATTTTTATCCATGGTAAAGCGCATTATATAGATAGCACTCATGGCGTAGTCCGGCGTATTGATGATGAATGCAAAGTATATTTAGGTGCAATAGTGGTTGTAAATACAGATTTTGTTAAGATACAAACACTTACAAAATGAATCTTAATAACAAACGTTTTTTTTTTTTTTTTGGAAACGGAATAATAAGTAATGATTTTACTGAATACGAAATAATTAATTAACTTGCATATTTAAATCTCATTTTTTCCTTGGGTTGGCAGAGTTACTATATGATTCATCTTTTTCTGTGGATATTATTTGTAAGATTCAAGTAATACTATAAGCTTTTCATAATCATTAGCATCTCCAGAGATGGTTTTATCAAATCTTTTCATTTAAAGATAGTTTAAATAATGTAGTGTTTTTTTTCCCGTTTAAAATCCCAGGCAATTTTCCAAAAAGAATCGAAAAATGTGAGACAACGTTTCATAGTAATCAAGATATCTTGAAAGTAGATGCGTAATGATGCAAAAATGAGATTAATTTTCGAGAAGTTTCGTCGCGTGTGTATTCTATTGGTATATTCAACAGTTATCTTCATTTATATCTCATTAAATTCTATGATTCTAATATATATTCTGTAACAAATTGCTCTAAGAGCCTTATTAAAGATCATTTATTAAGCGGGCTGCAAAATTTGTTAAAAATATTATTCACGCAATTCATTCAAATTTATTGATGCATGAAAGAAAGAAATTTACCTAAAAGGGTAATAACATATATAGAGTGCGGTCAGAAATAGATTGGGGTATATCTATGCCTGATTTTAGGCTTTTAATGTAACATTTAGTGCTATTTAATCGTTTTATTTATCGTAAATATTAATGTCCAAGATATGTATACAGTATGCCCAGTTTTCCTCTACATTATACAGCATTACGCCTCATTACGCCTAATTTTGCCATGCGCAGTTTTGGTTCGCTGCTCGAGTAATGACAGTGTCTAAATGTCGCTTCTCGTTTATTATTTGTCGTTTCTGAAGTGTTGCAACAGTTTATAAAAGTGCAGGATAAAATCTTTAAAAACTTGAATGTTCTCTTAATTCTTGAAACAAGAAGCTTATCAACCGTTAACTGTAGTGTAAATGTATAAAACCGGTGCCACATTTTGCCTTTCGGTGATTTTTTTGTTTTGAAAAATTCACAATGTGTGGGTTAGTCGCTTTAAAACTAGAAACACATTCTCACCTTTCCATGAAACCATATTTTTTCTCTTCTTCGGCTGTGTTAATGCTTTCGCCTATAAAACATATTTCTGTATAAGGTATGAACATAAAAATTGTATTTTAACAAGTATTTTATAACGTATTACGTATCATTTTTGTAACTTGAAGCATGACCACTTCATGACCTTTAAATTTAAATCTAAAACCCGCACCTGAGGTCACACAATTTGCTCGATAAAGCAGTGCATTTAATACCTATTTTGAGGTAGATTTATTCACCAGAGGAAAATATCGATTGAGCTGGTATGCGGAGATTCGATAGTACTAACTGCGTGGCAGAAACAATATTATTTATTAAAACTTGTTAAGGGCCATAATTGTATTAATGTGACTCAAAATGTCTCACGATGTTGTTTAAAACCATCATATTACAAATAAAAGAGTCATGAAACACACTGTAATTACAACATAGAGAAATACAATGCATAGTTTATTATGAAATCTGATTTCTCTCGATTTTAAAAATGATATACTAAATATTATTTGATATGAGTTTAGAATTATTTGTTGCTGATAATCCCTTTACTTTTTCTCATTATACCGGTAGCCATTTGTTTGACACTCTGCCGCTCAAATAAAAAAGCACATAAAACAATTGATAGACAATCATGCAAGTTAATGATTCAGATATATCCTACGTTTTTCTTCAAATTTTCTTACCAAACGCTGGAAAAGTACAAAGAAGTAACCATCACTTTGGCATAGTAATCTGCATTAGTATAAACATATCTTCTAAACTCATGGAAATTGTTCACTTTTGTGTCAGATGTTAAACATTTCGATGTTACTGCTCGTAAGATCAACATATATCGACTTGATGCGATTTCTATATACCTCATATATTTCTAAAATATGTATACACGGTGAAACAAAGACTCTTATATTTAAAAAAATGTACAAAACGTTTAGTTAGTAGAAACATGAATGTAACAGTTTGGTCAACAGTAAACACAGCTTCGGATAACTGAGACTGGAGGTTTGTGGTTTTGTGGTTAAACATAAACGTTTACTATGCTT
Source organism: Mercenaria mercenaria (assembly GCF_021730395.1). Classification (NCBI taxonomy): domain Eukaryota; kingdom Metazoa; phylum Mollusca; class Bivalvia; order Venerida; family Veneridae; genus Mercenaria; species Mercenaria mercenaria. Next base: position 23,453 of record NW_026463834.1, read on the forward strand.
GTAACATTGCCCGATCGGGCTTTTGACCTAGAGTTGTGACCTTGACCTTTAGTTGACATTTATTGAAGAGGTGATCATTTGACCGAGTTTTGATGAAAATCCTTCAAGGGGTTGAGGAGATATGGAATGGACGCAAAATGGAAGGTTTAATCTTGTGACCCTAAGTTGTGACATTGACTTCGAGCAGTATGGCTGACTCATAAGTTTTGCACATTGTCTTGATAAGATGATCATTTAACCCATGTTTTATAAAACTCTATTAAGGGGTTTGGGAGATATAGAGTGGACATGAAATAGAAGGCTTAAACTTTTGACCTTGAGTTGTGACCTTGACCTTGAGCCGGCATGGCTAACTCATAAGCTCTGCATATTGTCTTGTATTGGTGATCATTTGACTCAGGTTTCATATGAATCCTTCAAGGGGATTAGGAGATACAGAGCGGACACACAGACGGAAGGTTAAAACATTTGGCCCTGAGTTATGACATTGACCTTGAGTCGGCATGGCTGAATCATAAGTTTTGCACATCTTCTTGATAAGGTGATTATTTGACCTAAGTTTAATGAAAAGGAGTTTAGAAAATACAGAGCGGACACAAAATATTGTGACGTTGATCTTGAGCCAGCATGACTAATTCATGAGTTATGCACATTGTTGTGATATTGATATAGAGAAGTTAAGTGAATAAAGATATGATCCTCTTGGAAATTGATGAAATCGTACACTGTGGAAAAAATCCGAAGCTCCTACGTTATTGTATTTTACACTCCGTGATCCTTTATAATCCTGTGTTACCGATCAGTTCGGTAATGAATAGCGATATATCGGTCTTCAAAGAAATTTTATTCATCATTTATGACAAAAAATGTTACAGAAATGTGTTTACTTAGTAATATCGTGGAAGTGGTAAAGAAGTATGTTTGCCATATATATTTTACTTTATCACAGCATTGTTTACCTACTGTTTTCGCCGGTTCATTTATGAATAATTGAGAAAATGGCCTAGATTAGCTTAAAACCAATAGAAACGAGGATTATGTTCAGAGCACAAAGCGTACAAGTTACAATTTCCCATTTAAAACACCAGTAGGAGAGGAACCAAGAAAAGAAAAGATAAAAAGTATGAACTGTATTTGAACATTCAAAGACACATGCCTAGTACTTTAACATTTGACAGGGTGCAAGTGCAAGAATAAATAAAATTACTAATTTTCCATGGCGAACAGTTTACTTAATTACAGTTTATCTCAGGCACTAACACCAGTTCCGATATGAAGTTTTATAACGTTAAACACTTAAAATAGTTCGTGTAGAAAGAATAATGATACCACAAAATAAATGTTTGATTATCAATTGTACAATATCTGAAACACGTCAAGTGGTACCGTATTCTTTGAAAAGCCATCTGCCATTCTTTATTGATATTAAATAGTTAGTACCGTATTATCTTCAAAATAGTTAATTGCGAGTAAATAGTAAACATTTCTCCGAAAGCTGAATAATAAAAGCATACCTTTTGGATTCTGAGAGGAAGTATCTGCACTTTTTTCTGGAGTGACAACGTCTAGCTGTAAGGGAGAATCATTAGCATGGGACATTTCTTCTGGTATATCTTCGACTTGATTCCTGGTGTCTCCTGGAAAGTAAAGCTAAAAATGTCTTAATTTGTAAATTTATCTTTTCCTGTCTGAATCAATCATACTTCCAACACCTTATTGCTTTGAAAGTAAATAATAAATGACATTCGCGAATCAAAACTATTCATATATCAAGTATTCATCAAACAATTTCATAAGTGTGCACGTATCCATCACAAACAAAAGGTTGTTAAAAGTAGGGTTAACAAGAAAAGATGGATACTAAACATTAAAATTTATACCATCTGTATCGCAGCTTTACTGTTCTTTTCGAAATGCATTATTTTGGTGATAAAGTGCTTACACTGACGGATTTAAACAATAATGTTTAGACCAGGGGAGGGCCCCCGATAATGTTGTTATAACTTCTGGCCCAACCCTTTTGTATATCTACATTGATGTGTTTATGTATACTTCTTGTGTGTGTGTGTATTAAATATGTATATATATACAATAAAATATGATTAAACTAATGTTTAGACCACCTTTATTGAAGAAGGTAGCTGCATAACATAACTTTAAGGACACGTATATACCTTTTTCTTGTGGATCGTCAATATTTGCTGGCTGGGGTTGTCTGATTTTGGTAGTTCTATGTGGTGATACTTTGTTTGAGTACTCTTCTCCGCACGTAGCTATTTAATATCAAGCAGAGTTATTTTAATAAATCCCTTGAAAACGGAAACATAGAATAGGTATTATCCACATATAGTAGACAAAAACGAGAAATTAAGCGCCTAGTTTATTCAAAGTACTATAGAAAACATTTTGCTAAATTATCAAAAACATACCCTTTTCTTGCTTTAAGAGAGAATTGTCAACATGCAATCTTTCTTGTAGTGTATCGTCGGCTTGTTTCCTGTTTTCTCCTGAAACTGTAGATAGAAAAGTTATGAACTGACACTTGATAGTTTACTAAACTTTCATTATATAGATCGTTTATTGTATTTGGTAACGCGTTTAAAAGTTTAATGTTTTATCTACAAATAGTAGAGATGAAAGCAAAATTAAGGTATACTGTGAGTGGTAGCAAAAAGCACTAAAGAGTTTCTGCTCAATCCGGGGCTAGAGGGCGTGGACGTAGCATGTATTTCCACTACCGTCCATGAACAGACTCAATCAAACCGAGCCTGCAACATTTTTGTTTTTGTCGTGTTGAGCGACCTGTGAAGTTTCCATTTTTCTCTATTTATACCGATTAACGCTGCACCATACTTTACCCCAAACAACCAGTCCAAAGATGAAAATAACAATGAATCCAAGAAAAAATTACAGCAAACTTAATTTCGTGGCGTGTGTTCATCAGATGTAATGAAACGTGCAACACCCTTCAAAGTTCTAGCATCAATGTAAGCGAAACTGATGATCTTTTAGTGGAAGCCATGATCCCCCATCTCCTCCCCCCTCCCACACACACGCATAAAAATTGAAATAAAAATGTAAAATGTAAAAATACTGGGTCCAGTGAGGCCTGCCATGAAATCTTTGCATCAAAAATATGATAAAATCTTGAAGCCATTGAGTAACATAACAATGTCATTGGAGGGACAACAAGTGACCGAGTATTGCAGCGTCAATAAAGAAGTCCCTAACCGATGGAAAACTTTGTTAGAGTTCGTCCCTTGTGGTTGCTGCAGCAGTGTTAGAACTAAACTTCTTGAAGGCATTTAGAAGTTAAGAAATAAAACCGATTTTTACTTAAATTTCAACAGTAACCTTAACCTACAAGCATAGATGTACGCGACACACTGTCCAACAATTTATCAATTCTTATACATGCTATGGAGCGGAAACAATTTTACATGACTTTCTACACTGACTTTGATATTTTACCTACAAGCATGGGTTATGTGCGTGACACATTGTCTAATTATGGGGAATATTTCTGTGTAGTAATTTAATTATATCAATCGCAGTTAAACGTTTTAGATTTATACTTGTTCGTCAATGGTAACTTTGACCTCTATTGACAAACATTGGTCATGCAAGCAACACAAAATCTGCATATATGGAAAATATGTCTGGGTGTATGTCTATAAGTTGTTTAGGAGCAGGTAAGGAACAAAAGCTTATTTAACTTTAATCAAAATAGTGACTATGACCATTTACCACCAAGAATGGGTCATGTAAACGTGTGTCTGGTCACGCGGAATATTTCCTTACAGTGGAAAGTAAATTCTTTAATGCATATGAAAGTTAAAACAAAATTTCAGTTGACCTAAAACAGTGACCTTGACTTTGAACTGACAAAGCATATGCATATAAAAGTTATGGAGTGAAAACAAACTTTACTTTACCTTCTGTAGTACCTTGATCTATGACCTACAGACATGACCTACACGCAAAAGTCATATACTTACATAATCTACATATTATTCTCTATTCACGTACCACGTTTTATGAACTTAGCCTGAACACTTTTTAAGTAAGACACAGGTTGACACAAAGGGTAAATCCACCAGCCTTCCATAAAGCCGAATGGGTGGCTTAAAGACAATTGGGAAGCTTGGTCACTGAAGTTTGGTCACTTTTCAAGCATAGATAATTAAAATTGATTATTGTTGACACGATATAAGTAGTTACTTTTAAACACAAGTAAGAAAATAAAACTTTCTTAATCAACATTTTAATATCTGTCAGGCTGAGACAGCAACGCCAATGTTAGTTTTTTAGTACTACATAAATATTTTGCTGAATAATAAAAAACATACCCTTTTGTTGCTGAGGTGAAATTTCGGTCGTTTTTACAGAAGTGGCACAGTCTTGTAGGAGAGCATTGTCAACATGAAATCTTTCTTGTTGTGTATCGTCGGCTTGTTTCCTGTTTTCTCCTGAAACGTTAGATAGAATGTTATGAATTCTCACTTGATATTTCACTAAACATTCACTATGTATATAGTTATTTTGTATTTGTATATGGTAACATGTGTAACAGTTTAATGTTTTATCAATGTTAAGTTAGACTAGAGGGCATACCTTAGTTTGCTTTACATTAATTAAATCAGCTGATGTGACGAAGCGAATTTAAATGTTAAGCATACCAGAATTGCGACCTTCGTAGTAAAATAGACCACAGGCGAACATGATGAATGCCAGAAACAACCCTATAATTAAAGTAAATAATATTAACATAACACTAGAAGGGTATATAATGAGACCGGAGTAAAACTTTCAGCTACATGAAGCTTGTTTGTGCGATGCAGCTTTCAACAGGAAGTTTAGTTTGACAGATTCAATGGGCTTACGGAAAGATTTTACACTAGATACAAATAGCGCAAAATATGAAATAACCACACTAAGATCTAAATAAGTTTCATTGAGAAATATCTAGATACGTTCTCAGATCTTATTGATATAGAAAGTTGCTATTTTAATCAATCAGATCAGAAGTTCAAAGTGATGTTATAAAGTACTTACCAAATTGCTTCCATTCTGTTGCTTGAACCACAAATAATGCCACTACCACAATAGTGACAAGCGTTAGGTATGACACTGAAATTTAATCGTATTATTTTATAATTAGTCAGTACATTATGTTAATGTTGTATGAATCTAATTGTTGACTGTTCTGTTATATTTCCGCCAAATCCATACCATTTTCATACTCTTAATGTAATAGTGTATACTGTATTCAATATCATCCAGTCAAAATCTGGTTTATTGTAGGCATTTCTATACTATCCAAATGCCGGCTTTTAAGTTAAATATCGTATGCCGATGAAATTTCAGGGTATTCCCAAATACTGTTGTAGCAGCTTTACCTACCAAGGTTATTTATAAACGCCCCTACATGTATATTCTTAAAGTAAATAAATCTGAAATATATTAGCTTGAAAAATTATAGTTCTAGATTTATCTTCTTTAATCGTTTGCTTAAATAGAAAAATCAAAGTACAAATTATCATATTTAATATATTCGTAAGACAGGTTATTTTACCAAAGAATATTATTTCAACTTGCGTGTTCAATGTGAAGTCTAACTCGAATTTCGACTCATTTACTTGAAATTCAGAAGAACCAGCTATGACCTTGAATTTTCAACTTACTCTCTCAAAATTTCTTTGGGTTAGTTAATCATTCATGTCGGCGGCTAACTCGAACTTTCACCTACGCAACTTAAATTTGACCTTACTTAATACTCGAAATGATTACTTTCTTACTTGTTTACATTCTTATACCATTTAATACAAACATATAAAAAACCGAAATAAAAATACAATTTTCCCCGTACTACCATGAAATTGAGCTGACAAAGCTAGAACTTGTATACAGCCTTAAGTATCCCTTTTGCACCGCATAGAGATTCTTTTAAACCTGTTAAGCTAATATTTAAGTGACTCCAATATATGTTCCTAGGTCTTTTTTGCACATTCTGAGGGTTAACGGAGGGTTAACTATTTTATGTCTATGAAGGTGAGATATGTACCTATAGTCGTGTAACTGTGTTGTACCGAGGCCAGCTGAAAATATCTGTTCTGTAGAACACGCAAGGTTTCATTTGCATCAAAGTGATAGTAAATATTTTGAATTACAAGCAGCTAGCACCTGATGGCGTTTTGATCGTATTTTGATTTGGTGATAATTAGTTAAAGTTTAAATAAATGCATACAGTAAATAACCCCCAGATTAATAAGCACTATTGAAGGAAAAAGGAAAAAGAAATGGACAGGTAGAAAATAAAATTAAAGAAATTGGTGCAAAAAAATAAAAGATAAAAAAATGCATTTTCGATGTTTTTATACCTTTGACCTTGACCTTTGACCTAGTATTCAACAGGGTTTATATTCAAATCAAGACCAACATGTCTATGAAGGTTCAAGGTCCTATGTGAAATACCTGTACATATATTGAGATAAAATAATTTTCAATTTTCAGGTCCATGTGGCATTGGCCTTTGACCAAGTGACCTCGAAATCAGTAGAAGTCATGTACACATCAAGAATGGATATACAGATTCATTTTTACATACTTTTTTTCAGAGTGAAATGATAGCTAAGTGCACCAATCTTCTAAATATATTTATGATTTACCTCTTCTCCATGTACAAAAAAGAAAATTTGGTATTTAAAAAACGGCTTTTTCAAAATATCTGAAGCAAAATAGACAACTCTTGTACTTGCCGTTGTTTTAATGATTTTAGGATTTTCCCAATTATAGTCTATATCAAAAGTTTCCACAGCTAAATAAATTCAATAGAGTATAGTGTAAGTTTAGTCTACTTTCAACACTTTGAAAGAGCCTATACCGATTTTCCCTTTATCATTTAATAAAGTCAAATTCCAAGACTAGCCAAGAGTCTAAAATGTTTGAAAAAATTCTGTGTGAAAGAGAATTACATGCTCTTTATCATAAGCTTGCCAAAATCATACCAAACATTTACCTGAAAGAAATTATTAAAGATTTTATAATGTAAACAAACCCCTAAACCAATTTACCATCAATATTTTCCATTAATAAATGCACTCAATTCAGGTGATAATTGCTCATATAATTGTAAATAAGAGGCCCCAACAAAAACAAAAAGGTTGTATAAACAGTTTACGTTGTAAGTTGATGTTGGTATCTGAAGTTACCCGCTTACTTTGTTAAAAATAATAAATAAACCAACCAACTTATAGCTTGTTTAAGGTGGTTTACCTGTATCGAAAATGATCAAATAAAGTAAACTCTATATGCTTTTTCAGCATATATTCGTTTTTTAAGAAAAGCAATGATCGTTGAATTACTTAAATACATTACATAGAGTCATTACTTAAACAGTAAGAGGAACCCTTAAAAATGACTAAAGCATATGAAAAACTTTCAAAATGATTCATTGAAGTGATAAATATACGCAATCTAGCTACTTTGTTACACAAAAGTGATACCAGTTTAAATGTTTCTTTTTTTATTTCTCATTGTTGGATATATAAATTTTACATTTTAATATATAAATTTTATGTAAACCAGTGTATCATCATTGTGAACAATTAATAATTTTGACTAACAGGTGAGAACTTAATAACGTTTCTTAATTTCGTAAATTTTCTTTAAAGGAACTTATGCATTATTTTACATTATCTCTATGCATTACTAAACATTCTGTCAGAGTCTCACAACAACTTAAAAATAAATATCATTCACCCTGTAAGACATGAGAAAAGTGTGCATATTGTATATTGAATACAATGCGATTTAAACAAATGTAGGTCATATTTTGTCTGCCTGATCAGTTTTTGGCAAAAAGGGCCTATCTGATTTTTCTTTCACTTTTGTCCAATGTTTTATGTTAGCTTCAGCCTATTAGTCAATTCAGAGTTGTTCACCTTAGATTTGCTTTGGTAGGTACTATCTATACAGGATACCTGTGAAGTTTCAAGGTCCTAGGTGAAATACTTATTCAGATATTAAGCGGAAACAATTTTAAGGATCAGGTCCTTGTGACCTTAACCTATGATCCAGTGAACCCAAAATCAGTATTAAAATCAGGCATTACACACTAAAATAGAAAAAGTGGAAACTCCACGGGACGCTCAACACAACAAAAACGAAAATGTTGCAGGCTCGGTTTGATTGAGGTGGAAATGCATGCTACCGTCCACGCCCTCTAGCCCCGGGTTGAGCAGAACTCAAAATTTACACATGCTAAAAGTACAAAAATCAATTTAGAGACATCCGCAGATGTATTCAAACGGCGGTGAACATGGAACCTTCAATGATAAAACCAACATATCTATGATGTTTCAAGGTCCTACGCAAAATACTTGTCCAGATATTAAGCGGAACTCATTTTCAGAGTTCAGGTCCCTGTAACCTTTACCTCCCGATATCAATACGAGTCATTTACACATCAAAACCAATATAGCTGTGAAGTTTCAGTCTTAGGTGAAATACTTGTCCATATATTGAGTGATCGAAAAGGTTAACATGAGACTTATTACTTCCATCTATCCGCCCACCCATCCGCCTGGACAGATCTAATCAACAAGCCGGAGTTTTCTTTCAAATCCCGGCTAAAACATTCTGGAAGGTTAATTGATGTATTTACGGACATGCTTTAAACTGCAGAAATACTGAAACCCGAAGCCTTTTATCTGTTGTATTCAGACCAGGGACAAATTCTTGTACAAATATAACTAATAACTACATGTATTAATTTCTGTGACGGCCGGCATGAATCGTAAACTTTAATGATAAAACCGGTCTTGTCATTACCATTAAAATAGACACAGAAGTATTTATTGAAAATGTAAAACAGATGATACAGTGTTTTTTCTTTTTTTTTTTTTTTTCAAATAATAAGTCAACAGAAACTGCTTTTTAAAAGATATATATTTATCTTATCTTAAGTAATATATTGATCGTTTGATGTTTTATGTTGTTTTCTTTTTCGAAAACAGCAAATGCGATTTGTGATTGGCATACGAATGAAATTGTCTCGAATCATCGAGGCTGTTTCAGTGTTCCTCTGTGTCTTCCCGTAAGCCTTGAACGGGATAGTTTGTCATATGGAAATTGTCACAAACATACTTACAGCCAATAAAAAGTACACGCAAACGGAAGGATACTAATGATTGATTTTATTTGATCAGAAATTATAAAAAACTAAAGAATGAAAAGAAACGGAGACAATATTGCCGCTTTTAGGATGCCGAGCTTTTTGGGTTGAAATGAAAGTCGTCACAGAAGTACTCATTTAGATTTGAATATTGAATACTGCTTAATCTGCTGCTTATGAACAGACTCAATCAAACCGAGTTTGCAAGTTGCACTGTTTGCATTGTTGTCGGTGCTTCCGAGGGATCTACTTTCTAGAATATATTCAAACGCTAAGTAAATGTATATTTTTCAGCTTCTTAATGTAAAATGTTAAATAAAATGCCTTCATTATTAATGAAAAAGAACAAAAAGAAAGAAACTTCTCATAGAATATAGATTTATGTTAAGATATGTTAATTTAAAAAAAAAAACAAAAACAAAAAACGCCGTTTATTAGTTGTTAAATGATTACAGCCAATTTGCTGAGAAAGGCTGTTCAATACCAACACAAATCAATGAATATTGAAGTATAACAATTGCATGGTTGTTTGTTTAACTTTATATTGAAGAAGCCAATTAAATAAGACTATATTCTAAAATATAGGTAAAACATTTCTAATATTCGTTAAGTGTCGAAACATGTAACTTACTTAACTGTGCTGGTCCAGGATTCGATTCAATGCCTGCTATCAGCAGTAACAGGCCAATAAATATCACTTTGCCAACTGTTCTTAAAAATTTGTTGAAGTTTATGATACATGTCTCTGTCAAAACGTCATGCCCGCATGCTGCTATTCTTCCACGAAATGTGTCCGTATCTACTCTCATTATGACTGAAATATATATATTTTTTCTTGCTTGAGAAAAATCTACAATAAGTGCATTTCAGTCATATGTAGGATACAAAAATATATGAAAAGTAACAAAACGAATGAGGTGTTTGGCAAAGGGATAAAAGCAAGGATGAACATTAAATAGGGAAAGCCACGCTCATGACAGTGTATAGGTTTCTACATCTTCAATGGTATAATAGAATTATTTGTTTGCACTACTTTTTACAATACAAATCTAACAGCGTTTGTAACGCTTCACTCAAGGTCAACTGGCTCTATTATAGATATCTTTATTTAATGCGCACTAAACACTAAATTCTCCACCGCGATATTGGTAACGATAGCGGAAAACATTTTTATTGCCGCTTAGGTCCGGGCTCGATTCCCAACACTGTCAACTTTTTTTTCTATATTTCGGCATTTTTAGAATAGAGACATAAACTCATATTCTTATGTTTACAATATGACCAAACCTCAATTCTTGAAAAATGGATCACTTTTAGGAAACAATACGGAGGTTAGTGCGTTTAAGACCAGCTGAAGTGATAAACTTTAGAAATCTCAATTTATATAGTTCGATGACAGGCTAATTATAACTATAAATTATAACTTGGTTCCTTTACAATAAAATGATTCGAGTATTAAAGTATATTGTCAAAACTTTTATGAAAAACGGAATTTCCGTCAGCGAGCACCTTGCAAACATCACGTGACGATGAGACAAAATAACACAAAATATGATTTCATTAGAGCGAACACGTATGTTTATCATACGATATTATGACTTCCTGAAATATAAACAAACAAAACAATAACACAAAATGAAATCAGTACACTTAGTTAGTTTACGATGCAGTCATTGATTTCTTGTGCCGAGCGGTTACGGTACTCGTATTTTATTTAATCTCCGTGTGTTTGATTCTCAGACCCGTTAACTTTTGCCTTTGAAACTTTTTTAAAAATTTCTTTGTCTTAAATACGATTGAATGAAGATAAAACAAGTTAGTAAATTTAGTTCTAACATGTTCACTACTGTTAAATAGTTCACAACTGACACGTATTTATGTTCAAATACACTCCACTTTTGATTTGATCTAATGTATTTTTAAGCTTTCCTGTGATATATTTAAAACTGTACAAGTCAGATATATACGTTTTATAGCAATGTTTTACTTCACTTTAATATAGGCATTGCCCGGTCATAGTTTCAGGATCAATTATTTTAAAGATACTACCAATTCTAAATAAAAAAAGGAAACAAAACTAAATTATAGAAACTGGAGAAAAACAAACTTACACAAAGTATGTAATGCAAACTAAAAATAATGGGGATCAAACTCCCGACGAAAAGGAATAATGCCCGACGAGGAATCACTGATTAAATCGTAAACTTAGTATATTGACTTTATCTTATTTTAGTGTTTTGTTTTCTCTTCGAAACGCCATTGCGCTACTTATAGTTCGGTTTTGATGTCAGCGATATTTTTGTACTTTTACTAATGGAACGGTCTATTATTTAGGTAAATGTTATTCAGTACGATAGTGGGTCTTACATTGATAGGGCAAAGTAAATCATGCTGATTTCCTAAATAGGTGGAGTCAAATACATTTTCCAGTAATTTTGGAAACTATAAATTTGTCAACCGTGATGTCTCATGAATATATATGAAACAGTGGCGGCATTTTGTCTTTCGCTGATAAATTATTTAAAAAATCACCACCCAATTCACAATGTGTTGGTAAGTCGCTTTAAGGTATTAGATCACTAATAGAGAACCTCCTTTTTGAAGAGTATTCAATTTCTACCATAAACCTACTTTTACTGCGATTCTTAGGGGGGCGTAGGTTCAAGCCCTACTGGGACCATTTTTTTCTTTATTTTCCCTTTTTCTAGCAAGTTTTTACTTCTTTCAAGACTTATTATTGATTTCTTGTACAAAAATGGAAAAAGATGAATTTGATAAGCGATTTCTTGGTGTCCAAAATAAATTTACTACTTAAACAGAAGGGGTAGAGTAACACATCCTTAAAAATATTGAGTTACATGCGGTGAATATGAGGAATATATGAGACAAAAACTGAAAATAGAAAATGAAAATAAAATAATATGTTTTTATGTTAAAAATTGTGACAAAGAAAATTCGCAAACTATTTATTTTATGATTTAAAGTGTTCTACATTATTGAACTTGATAACTCTTATAAACTCGTAACGATTCTGATTTTTAGTGAAACTATAAATATCAACTTATAAAGAAATGTATTTTATGTCTTTGTTCTATCATGCTCTAATGAATTATTGCTAAACATTGGAATATATTTTATTGCATATCAATAAACATGAAATACATTGGTCCTGCAAAAAGTTCTAGCATTGGGTTCAGATTATTTATAATTATGTGCGATGGTTATATCAAACATTCAAAGTAACCCCACCCCACCCTCCCTATACCGAAACACAGTATTAAACCTTTTCGCCAAACCGCGAAAAGCAGATATTAAGTAGTCTTTCTTTGGTATCTGTTCGAGACACTGATAAATGGCGCCACCAAGAGAACTTCTGGATTAATATTTCTTCCCAGAAAGCATTTCCTTAGACTTGTAAATAAAGAAGACTAGTCAAAGAGACTCAGGCGAATGGTTTACAATGATTTATTCCAACCTTTTCAAAAGCCAAAAACGACTTAACCTTGCATTTGTGAGAGGAGTCGTTGTCGTGTATAAGATGGACCCCTGACCATCCTTTGCTTAGACGTTTCTTATTTTAAAACTCTTTCACTGCCTTCCGAAAGGACTTCTTGTAGAATCGTCCAGTGGCTGTATGACCAGATGGACAAGGCACTTGAACGAATAGTCCACTAGTCTAAGAATTCAAGAAAATTTGCGTACAACATCTTTTTCGAATAGTTCTATGGCGTGTTAGTGCCTTTTCACTTCCATTGCTAAATATGGCTCCATGTGTATCCAGGTTTCGTCACCTGTTACATAGTTAGAAATAACCCGATATCCCAGCCTTTGTTTGATTTGAATTCTTCCCGGGTGCATTTTAGGAGTTGTTTCTTTTTCTCCTCAGTGAGCAAATCAGGTCCAAACGCTTTTTCAGAGTTGTTTGCACACTGCCTTCTGATATGCTTGTCTAGTACAGCTGGTTATATCTTTTACCAACAACTGCACATTCTGTTCGATCACAGCTTTTACAGCTAAGCAACAGATGTTTAGGCCTACGAGAGCGGGTTGTTTCATTTTATACAGATATTTTTCCAGCTTTAAACAACCTCAAAACTGTGCGCATTGAAATGACATGATGTTCATATATACCACAAAATTCTTCAAATACAAGGGCTCTTCAAAAATAACGTAGACTTTTTCTCTAGCTTTTATATACTTTAATGAAGCAAAACAAGAGATATTCCTTCATGATTTGCAGACTTTCCACTAACTGCACTGCGAATTTGACGTGATTATGATCATGCATTCAGGAGTTACGCTTTCTCGAAAACAGTCACTTACACGGACCCAGCACAAGGCGATCATATTTCAACGACGTTAACGACATCGTGCCTTCATTGTGATGCTTTCATTAAGTTTGCATTAATTCATATTTATAAATTTATTTTATAAATTTTCATGAGCAATACTTAAGTCAAAACAAGTTGTTTGGTTATAGTACTTAATATGTGTGAACACTTACGACACGCATCTCAGACAGGGTACTCATTGTGAGTTTTTGGTCTTTATCTACGGCGTCATTCATTGGCGTTAACATCCATTCGCAGTTTTTTTCCGTTTTCTCCCTCGATCTCCGCTGTTTTTAACCAATTCTTGACCATTTGAGAATCGTTTTTACCACTTTAAGGTAAAAACACAGATGACTGAACATTGTTGTTGCGTCTGCTTCATTGAATTATGATTTGCAGTTGCTGTTCGCCATAACTAAGCAACTGTCTTATCTTCCATGTTAGTCGATGACGACATTACATGCATTATAAACAGTAATACTCACATAGTTCAAACGATTTTTTTCTTCTGTCTCCCACGTGGGAATGACGGCATACTCTAAGTACATGTCGCCCTGACATGTTGCTACATTTTGACGTATTTTTGGGCAAAAAGTATACTTTGAGCTGCGAACATTAGCGATCGAATTCAAATTGCGACAGATCAAAAAGCGACTGCGCCGGTTATGCGTAGCTATTGTAATAAAAAAGTTCGACGCGCTTCGCCTATCAGCAAAAATGTTACAAAAAATATATGACCAAATTACAGAGAGATTCCGAATTACAACGATATATTTCACATTATTATTTACACAATAAGCAACATTTGACAGCAAAAGTCTACGTTATTTTTGAACAGCCCTCGTATCTGCGTTGAGCCTATATCAAACCTATTGCGGCATTTAATACAGCTACGGATATCAGTCTTTTCGTCCATTTTACAATGTGAAAGAAAAATTGGTAAGTGTATATGACTACATGTATCTTAATTAAAAAAAAAAAAAAAAACAACAAACACACAAAAACTACGGTTACCACTAGTGACAGACCTTTTGGCAGCACGTTCAAACTGTATTTGCTGCAGTATTTTTGTCATTTAGCTCGTTTTTGCCTTTAAAAATGTAACATGTTACAAATATCGAATGGGGAAAAAGTCTAAGTGAGTATGTTTCAAATTTTGTAACCTTAACTGTGAAACTGAAGCGCAAAATTACAAAAAAAAGCAAACGTTGTTTAAAATTTTGTCAAAATTTTGTACTTTATGTAGTGTTTTGTCATTTAGTTGCTTTTTGCTTGCAAAGCTTTTTTTTTTTATTTTTACGAATATTAATTGCGAAAATGTATAGGAGAATTTTAATTAATAACCTATTATTCTTTTTATTCCCAACCATTTAATTTTCTTGAGTGTAGAATATGAGAGACCAAAAGCTAATGATCATAATTTTCATCTACAAAAATGTAGTACACAAAAGAATCTCTCTCTCTCTCTCTATCTCCAGAAATGTTTATTGAAATGCACGCTCACTTCTTTTACATTCTCCCCTTGAACACTTATTCCTTAATGCGACACGGCCTAAAGAATAACCCTTTACCTTGTTTTCGCGATTAGGACAAGCTTTCTCTGTGCAATTTGTGTTTTTACAGTAACTAGTCAACAATGACATTTATAAAGAACGCTACATTTTCAATTTATTCAACATCATTGGAATTACTTTTCAATAGTAGTGTTATTTCTCTGATGTTTATTTAACTCGTTTTAAAATTACAGACAGGATGCTTAATCCCAGAGTTGTCTTCTTGTAGCAATACCCCTCCGGCACCAATATTACTAGCATCTACTGCTAATTAAAAAAATGTTTTTCAAAATTCGGTGCCAAAAGAACTGGTTGACTCTTGAGTATTGCCTTCAAATTTTCAAATAACTTTTGACAGTCATCATTCCAGATAAATTTTGACTTTTTAGAAAGTAAATTGTTTAAAAATTCTGCAATAGAAGAAAACAATTGACCCAAATTTCTGTAATATCCAGCCATACCGGAAAACACATAAGTCGTCTATTATTGGCTGGAACTGGAAATTCAGAGATTGACTCAATCTTATCATCAATAGGTTTTACTTGATCCTGTCCCAAAACATGTCTTAAGAAGTAACACAAGCTTTACAAAATTCACGTTTTTATAGACTGATTGTCAATTTTGCTTCACTGACCCTCCTGAAAAAACTCGCTAATGGTCTGTAGATGACTTTCCAAAGTGTCATGGGGTATGATAGCATCATCAATGTAACCATCACATCCTTTAAATCCAGAAATGATTGAATTTACAAGTCGTTGAAATGTTGCAGGCGAGTTTTTCATACCGAATGGTATAACTTTGTGATGCAAAAAACCAAACCGTGTAAGCATGGCTGAGACTTGCTTAGCGTTTTTAGTTTTTAGAAGAACTTGATAAAAATCTTTTAACAAATCAACTTTTGTTACATATTTTGCCTGTCTAATTTTATCGATACAATTGTCAATTCTATGTATTGGAAATGAATCAGTTTTTATGAAAAAGTGTGTCAGTTCAAATGTTCATATTCACTGATAAGTTGTTTCAGCTGGTCTCTTTGCTGAGGTTCCAAATGTGAAGGTTTTTCATCCAGATATTGAAGAATGTTTTAATTATGAAGTTTTATTTTACCATGGACACAATGCTGTTATTTTGTTCAAAATCCCATTCAGTAGAATTTTCAATTTCCTCAATAACAGGTACACTAACACAAATAGGATGTGGTTGCATTGTACTGTGTAGGTTAACTGCATGTCGGAAGTGCCGTATTCTCAGGGTAATGGAATGTGCACTCGGTTGCGGACAAATGTTTGTAAAATGTCACAAATTAGAGTAGTAAGACCAATCCTTTTAACGGTATATTTAACATTAAACAACAAAAAATTATAATTCCTTGACGAAGTGAAGAAGTATTGTATTCGACTTAACTGAAGAAAAAGTGTTAGAAAGAAAAAAAGCAAAATGTATGCTACGACATGACATGGTTAAGAAACGCTAATTATAACAATCACGTTCTGTTAGCTTTGCAAATATAGTTATCTTAATTTGAAGATAAACATGACCCTGTTGTGAAGTGACTGCAGTATATTTGATTGAAAAATGTTACAAATAACACACCTTTGTATATTTACAAATTTTATACTACATAGCTATTTAACAAAAATAACAAATAAATAATATGAACAAAAACAGTAAACAAATGATACATGAATTTAGATAATTGAAACCGGTGCGTTAATTATATTCAAACTGTATTTTATCATTTAATGTTTTGTTCAAGTGTATGTACATAAACAGAAAATACTCACTTGTTCAACTCCTCTTCAGACTTAGCCATTATTGTTCAACACTAACTGTTCTCAACTGAAGTGGACATTTCAGTGCCACACTTTTATATCGTTCAAACATGCACAGTTTGTAATGATTTAAGGTAGCTCTTTACGATTGATGATTGAATCAGTTTACATTTCTACTATGTAAACTTTAAAAATACCTAAATATTTTAAAACTTTATGATAAACTTAGAAAATACACCAATAGAAATATAGGATCTAGTGCTTTATTATTGTTCTCTGCTAATCTGACTTGAAAAAATACCTGCTTAGCTTTTAAAATCATAGTCGTTGCCGCGTATGAAAACAAAACAACTACATGACACATTTCACAGTTCTAAATTTACATTTTGTATCAAATGGTCATTTGAAGCTTTGTTTGCGTAAGATGTAATTATAATTGATTACAATTGATTCGTGTGACATTTTTGTTTAGATATACTGCTGAGACTACACTTCCTGTGAAAGATCTCTCTCCCTCTCTCTCCCCCTCCCCCCCCCCCCCCTCTCTCTCTCTCTCTCTCTCTCTCTCTCTCTCTCTCTCTCTCTCTCCCTCTCTCTCTCTCTATCTCTGTTTCTCACTTTTGTTCTCCTGTTACTGTGTTACTCTGCCAGAATTATTATTTCAAACATGGATGCAATATATTTGTTATATGATTTACATACGTGACGTGTCTGTTTCACAAATCAATAGTTTAATCTAACTGATAAGAATACGTAATGTTAAACCATTCCTTCCTATTTCTCAGATATGTATTTCTACCTTAAATACAACTTTTTATATTTGTATAGGAAAGTTTTTGTTAAGTCATCATATAAAGAAATTTGTTTAGCTTTTCAACCAGGATATGATTTATATGAATGCGACATAAATCTACCGATGAAAGCGATTTTTACGTACTATTCGACCTTGCGGCTGTACAATAAAAGAAAGACGAAGTTAAAAGACTCAGCCAGGGTTTGAACATTTATATGCGTAATAGGCTTGTGATTGTTACTATATTACATTCGCTTTTAAAGTTGGGAAAATGTTACAGCATCGTATCACGTCCTTGTCATTTTCAAGTAACGCTTGTAATTAGCTTATATAACCATTTATATGTATACATTGATATGACAGATGCTATGCTGAATGTTTTTCTACGAATTTATTTATTCGATGTCCAATCTGCCATATCAAGTGCAGGAAGAAAGACTCAACTTTCATGAACAAGACATTAAATACATGTATATGCAAAATATTGAAATGCCGTTCTAATTTTTAATGTAATTGCTTTAGTACCTTTAAGAAGAAATATTTTTTTAAAAAAATGTCACCCACTAATTACATATTATGAAATGGCTTTTGCTATGCATAAATACTTTGGTCCATGTCAAAAATTGTTGATACAATATTTTAGAAGATATGAAAATTATTGCTTTTATTTAAAAATGTCTAAGTTTGATTCTTTTTTTTTTTACAGATTTTGTATGTGGTTATTATGTTTACTGATGTGCTTTGGTGATAAGCGACTACATGGCTAAGCATGAATTAAATCCTTATTTGATGTACAGTAAATCTTTATAAGTAGCTCGCCCAACTTATCAAAGTACTTAAATATTTTTCTATGACAGTTTCTATAAATTTTCTAATTTTTCGAGTATTGCAAACAACGAAATAAAAATAGTTTGAAATGTTTGTAGTCTGTTCTCGTATCATATTAATATTTTCTATTCATGATAATCCAAAGACAGTAACTTAATATCTCATTCCTCATGGTTTTCGATGAATTACGTGTTTAGAAGGATTAATATGTCACACTTCGGAAGCACTTGTCGATCTAAAGGATAAAAAAGTATAAGAAAAAAATGTTCGGTTTGCTTTGGTGTTATTTATGAAAGCTATGTTTAACTGCGGATTCAGCTGTTTCATATATGATCATTTTGAAAAGAAAGTCATTTTAAACCTTGAAATCGATACAGAAATCAGTCATTTCAATGCTACAAATTATGATCCCCTTGGTGATCTTAGGCTGTGAACATTTGCATCGTATATTTCATATATGTGCCATGCATCATCTACTGTAGATGACATATTTTGCCTCAAGTGAAATATGAAATATAGAATCGATTAAAAACATTTTTCAGGTTTTATATGTTTTCTGTTTATATAGTTTACTTTATACAGACAGCTAGAAAAAAATGGTTGTAGAAACACTTGCGGTCCCAGTGCTTCGTAACCAGGATGAGTGCCCAAGTGAACATTTTGGAACACTTCGTAGGCGTTAAATTGTCTGTAGGTGAAAAATCTATTCTCGGTTCAGCTGATACTTTCGCCGACATTTCTTCTATATGCTATTTCAGTTAAGTTGGTCTACAGTTCACAGTTCGCGTTTCCAATTGCGGTGCCTAAAGCTTCGGAATCGAATTTCAAACTGCAGACTGGTTTGCAGTTCGCGATTAAAACTTCAAAGTGCTGTCTGATCAGCACTGTCCGGCGAATAGCGGACTAGAATGCGTTTTACAATTCGATGGTCATGACTTTGTAATCGAATATAGCAAACTGCAGACTGGATTGCGAACAGCTAACTAGTAGATGCAGTTCACGATTCAGAATGAAAGTACATTGGAATGTTACTCTTACTTTTTTAATACTTGTAAGAGTTTAAGTGTCTGCACTGCCTTCCCCTCCATTAGACTTACAAACTGACGGAAGTATGCAGTTCTATGTTTCCGATTCGAATTGCGAACTGTAAATTGGTCTGCAGTTCGCCTTTCACGATTCGAATTGCGAACTGCAAACTTGTCTGCAGTTAACGATTCAAATTTCAAAGTGCAGTCTGATCAGCACTGCTATGCGAACTGCGGACAAGAAGGCATTTCACAATTCGAAACCCATTGAAATCGTATGACAAACTGCAGACTGGTTTGCATGATTAAAATGAATGTACAAGGAATGCTACTATTCTAGTTTTAGTACTAAGTTGGTAGTTGTTAAATAGAGTATATGGGTGAGCACTCCTTCCCCTCGGTAAGAATTGCAGGCAAGTCTGCGGTTCGCGATGCGAACTGCAAACCGGTCTGGAGTTCACCTCTTTTAGCATTGCAAACTGCCGGCAGGTCTGCAGTTCTAAGTTTCCGGTTCAAATTGCGAACTGGTCTGCAGTTCACGATTCAAAATGAAAGTACAAAGGATGTTCCTATTAAAATTTCAGTATGTACTTCGTAAGTCGTTGCTAAATAGATGTGTCTGTACTCCCTTCCATCTTACTCGCCCCCCCCCCCTACCCCCCCCCCGCCGCCCCCCCCCCCCACACACACACGCACACGCAACCACACACTACACCTCCATACGAATTGCATATTGCCGTCTAGTCTGCGGTTCTCAGTTTCCGATTCGAATTGCGAACTTCAAACTGGTCTGCAGTACGCAGTTCGCAATTCGAATTGCGAACTGCACACTGGTCTGTAGTTCACGATTCAGAATGAAAGTATGTTATAATTTAAGTACTTAATATAAGTGGTTGCTAAAGAGAGGTTTGGGTCTGCACTCCCTGCCCTCAATTAGAACTACAAATTGCCGTCTAGTCTGCGATTTCCAGTTTCCGATCTGAATTGCGAACTGCAAACTGGTATGCCGTTCGCAGTTCAAATTGCAGATTGCAAATCTGTCTACAATTTATTATTCAAATTTCAAAGTGAAGTCTGACAAGTACAGCCCTGCAAACTGCGGACTAGAATGCATTTCACAATTCGAAGGTCATGGCTTTGGAATCGAGTGACAAACTGCAGACTTGTCAACGGTTCACTGTTCAATCTACGAACTGCAAACTGATCTGCAGTTCACGGTTCAGATTGAAAGTACAAAAAATTGTACTATTATAATTTTAATACTTAGTAAGTGGTTGCTAAATAGAGGATATGAGTCTGCACTCCCTTCCCGTCCATTAGAGTTGGAATATGCCGGCTAGTCTGCGGTTCTCAGTTTACGATTCGAATTGCGAACTGCAAACTGGTCTGCAGTTCATAATTCGCAGTTCAAAATGCAAGTGCAAGTGTTTGAACGTTTTATGAATGGTTGCTAATTAGAGGTTATGAACTTGCAATTCCCCGTAATAATTGCACACTGTCGGCCAATCTGCAGTTCACAATTCAAATTGCGAACTGCAAACTGGTCTGCAGTTTACGATTCAAAATGTAAGTATTAGAAGCGTTACTCTTATTAGTGGTTGCATGGGTTTGCACTCCCTCCCCCTCCCTCTGAATTAGAAACTGCAAGCTAGTTTGCAGTTCACAGTGCAAAATAAAAGTATATTGAAACGTAACTTTTATAATGCATTACTTTATAAGTGGTTGCTAAATAGAGGTAAAGAACATGCAATTGCACACTGTTAGCCAGACTGCAGTTTTTCACCGTTTACAATTCAAATGGCGAACTGCAAACTGGTCTGCAGTTCACGATTCAAAATGTAAGTATAAGAACCGTTACTCTTATAATTTTAGTACTTAGTTAGCGGTTGTTAAATAAAGGTTAAGAGTTTGCATCCCACCCCACCCTCCATCAGAACTGGTCTGTCGGCTAGTCTGCGATTCGCATTTTCCGTTTCGAACTGTGAACTGGAAACTGGTCTGCAGTTCGCAGTTCGCAATTCACGATTTGAATTGCGAACTGCAAACTTTTCTGCAGTTTGCAATTTAAAATAAGTACATAAGAACGTTATTCTTCTGCATTGCCGAGGATATCCGATTCAATTAAACAGAAGACGGTACCGCAAGGGCAAAGTATTAGTTTCCTCGCTATGCGCAGCGCACGTAACATGCTATAACTTCTACATGTTTTCTTTGTTTATATTTAAGCTTACTGGTACTGATGATAAACCCGGACAGATGATGAGTCGGCCACCTTGGAAATATTCGATTGTAATCGGTTATTTATAAGAATTGAACACACCATTTAATAGTTTCCACTTACAACACCAACTGGTGTAAACAAAGACAAAATTGATAAATATTCTGTATAAATAAATGACTTGCATTTTGTATAAAAAATATTTATTCAAAATTACTGAGGAAGAGGGTGTTTTTGTGCATGCTCACTGTCGAAACATGAAGGCCTGGCAATTGTTTACTTTTCAATACTTGATCAAGAATGACTGTTGCAGCCTTTTGAGGAAAGTTTCAATATAATAATACCAAGAAAAATTTGTAAATAACAAAGTGTTCGAATTTATCATCAGTCAACCTTCATACAGTCCCCTTTTTACATACCCCTTTCAGGCCCTCACTTCGTGTGAGTTTGCTTACTAAATATAAATTTGAAAATTTTCAGCAAAGGTTAAGCTTTATTTTGATACCGACCATTGATTTCAATTTGCAGAAATAAAAAAGTTACATGTAAAAAACCTCATTTTCTGTTCGGGTTTATCATCAGTACCAGTATCTATATTCGTCACCGGTAATTGATATGGGTGGCTCCTCCACAAAAACGTTACCAATTTCATTGGAAAAAATCCTGCAAGATACAGAGGACGCCCCACTTCAAGAATCTTCCTTTCTTCTTTACTATTCCAAATGTAAAGCACCCATGCAAGGGACACTTTTCCAAATGTTAGTAACTTTAACTGGAGGAGCGGGGTTACTAATAATCTGGTTTCGTAATTAGGCAGTGGATCACTGCGTCCGCTCTAAGTTTGGTTTGTTTGCATTTAAATTTATTTATAGCCGCCAATAGTAATCCATATAGGCGACCATTCGGAGTACAGACAACTAATTTTAGTGGGAGGATACGGCAAAATAATGACATACGCTCCCCTAGCTCTTTAGCGTGTCGTATGAAAAACACACAAAAAACAAATGACCATTCAATTTAAATGATCAATTGCAAAATAAACAAGACCTGTCCGTAAGACAGCCAGTGCTCGACTTTTTGATTCATTGTCCCAGAAGCAGGAATATTACCCTAAATGTTATCCAGTATCTGCATTAGTTTTGGAGAGTAACTTGCACGCAAAACTTCAATAAACTGCAGACCAGTTTGCAGTTTGCAATTTGAATCGGAAACTAAGAACCACTGACTAGCCGGCAGTTTTGCCATGTAACGGAGAAGGAGGGAGTGCAGACCCATAACCTCAATTTAGACACCACTTACTAAGTACTTAAATTATAGTAGTAACATTCCTTGTACTTTTATTTTGAATCGTGAACTGCAGACCAGGTTGCAGTTCGCAATTCGAATCATGAACTGCGAACTGCGAACTGCAGACCAGTTTGCAGTTCGCAATTTGAATAAAAATCTAAGAACCGCAGACTAGCCGTCACTTTGCAATTCTAGCGGAGGGGGAGGGAGTGCAGACCCTTAACATTTCAGAGTAACATTCCAATAAACTTTCATTATGAATCGTGAACTGAAGACCAGTTTGCAGTTCGCAATTCGAATCGAAAACTAGGAACCGAAGACAAGCCGGCACCTTGCAATTCAAGCGGAGGGTGCGGGGGAAGGGGGGGGGGGGGGGTGGGGGAGGGAGTGCAGACCCTTAACATTTCAGAGTAACATTCCAATAAACTTACATTATGAATCGTGAACGGCAGACCAAGTTGCAGTTCACAATAAGAATCATGAACTGCGAACTGCAGACCAGTTTGCAGTTCGCAATTCGAATCGAAAGTTTAGAGCCGCTGACTAGCCAGCACTTTGCAGTTCTAATGGAGAGGGAGGAAGTGCAGACTATGAACATTTATATTTAGCAAACACTGACCTATTACATAAACGTATAAGAGTAACGTTCAAATATATTTTCATTTTGAATCTTGAACTGCTGACCAGTTTGCAGTTCGCAATTCGAATCGTGAACTGCGAACTGCTGACCAGTTTGCAGTTCGTAATTCGAATCGTGAACTGCGAACTGCGAACTGCAGACCAGTTTGCAGTTCGCAATTCTAATCGAAAACTAAGAGCCGCAGACTAGCCGGCACTTTGCAGTTCTAATGAAGGGGGTGGGGGCTTGCAGACCATTAACATTAATTTAACAACACTTACTTGGTATTTTTAGTATAAGAATAACGTTCCACGTTCCAGTTTACTTCCATTTTGAATCGTGAACTACAGACCAGTTTGCAGTTTGCAATTTGAATCGTGAACTGCGAACTGTAACTACTTTGTAGTTCGCAAAACAAATTGTGAACTTAAAGAACTGTGACTGGCAGGCCAGTTTGCTATTCGCAATTTGAATCTTGAACTGCAAACTGCCGACCGGAAACTAATAACTGGAGACCTGCAGGTAGCAACATTTCTAGTACTTTCAATTTGAATCGTTAACTGCAGACCAGTATATGCAGTTCGCAATTTGAATTGTGAACTACGAGTTGCGAACTGCGAACTGAGAACTGCAGACAAGTTTGCAGTTCGCATTTGAAAACTGCCAAATGCATTCTTGTCCAAATTCGCAGGGCAGTGCTGATCAGACTGCACTTTGAAATTTAAATCGTAAACTGCAGACCAGCTTGCAGTTGGCAGTTCGAATTGTGAACTACAAACCAGTCTGCAGTTTGTCATTCGATTCCAAGCCATGACATTTGTTACTGAAGAAGACGCTTTGTTTTGCAAGAAAGAAGGAAAACAAACGAAAGATAATAGAAAGTACTTATTCTAACTTACTTCGAATGTTCTTTCTATTACAGTTACTTACTAAAGAAAGACTTTTTTTATAAAAATTGAAGAAAAAACATTGACATTAATATAGGGGCGTGCAGTTTTAACACTCGAAGATCTAGTATTAATTCAATAGATTTAAATGAATTATAATTATTATGAATTTAGAATTGCGAGTTTCAAGAGCCTGACGACGATGCGTGAGCTCAACTCACACTTCATCGGATTTATCAACCAGCCAATAAGATTATATTATTGCAGCTGGTTTAAAGAAAATATAAGGAGACTTTGAACATTTTTTTCACCGAAGTGCTAGTATGCGCTTTATACACATGTACATGTATAGGATCCCCTCCGTGCATTATTTGGGTGGAACCAACGACCTTCCGTAAGCCAGGTGGACGGCTTCCTTCCATGAAAAATTTAACGCCCCGAGTGAGGCTCGATGCCACATTGATGAGGGTCAGCGACCTTGACCACTCAGCCACGGAGGCCTCTTTTTCGAAATGTGTACGCAAAGTTTAATGATTATTTTGTTATTATGATAAAACATAACCACGATTATGATCTGAAGTAAATTCATTTAACTCTAAGGGTACCAATTATGTAACCCTTTAATCAAAAGTCACATAATTAATAAATTCCAAATCACACCAGTACACTTTGAACCTATGAATTTGCTGTAATTCAATTTTTTTATATACTGAATGTTCGGCTCTGTTTACCAGATGAATTGGAAAATCAGTCAATATTTGCAAAATCAACATGTTTATTTCATACCAGGTTTGTGACGTCACTAATCACACCACATTAATCAAGAAATACATTAACCTCGAGTCAATAATTTCAAATTTCCTTAGCCAAACAAGTCAAATGTATATAATTTCATAATTGAAAATGAATATGCAACACAATTATTATATTTAAGCTTTGCATCGAGAAATATGCTGTTGTTTTCGCAGATTAATGTAGCGCAAAATCTCAACTGCAGAACTCGTGCATATTTCTCGATACAAATCTGATAATCTATCAAATAAATGCACACTTGCAGAATAGTATTCAATGTCAGGATAAAGATAAGCCGTAAAATTATTCAGTCACCCAGATGGCACTACTCACCGCATAGAGACAAGCACCGAGTTGCACTTTTATTTTTATGTTACCTTTTTGCAACTGTTATGGCTCAACGAATGTACCTATAATTGATTTCACAGTTGTTCTTTATTCAACTGCATTGATCTTTAAACAGTGTGTTCAGTTTGCATTCAGATCTTCCAACTTTAAACAGATCTGAATGCAAACTGGGCACACTGTTTAATGATCAATTCAACAAAAAACGACAAAATAAAAACAAAACAAAACATACGTGGAGTTGTAAAATGTTGTTGAGAATTTGTACACATATACTTTAAAAACTTCAGTAACTATAAATCAAGTATATGCTGGTTCAAGTAATAATAAAATCATACTCTACGAAAATAAACCGAATCCTTTGATCTATAAAAATAAGCATATCATTGTTTGACAGTGCAAGAGAGCTGTATATTGAAAATAGCTTTCAGAACACTTCTTAATACGAATAATGCTATTTCATACTAAATCTTACAATGGAACATGTTACAGGTTTAAAAAGAGCGTCAGCAATCCTGTTTTGTTTTACATTTCCCGACTATCGTTCTGTTTTGGACGAGTACTTGAATAGGTACAGTTTCTAGCATTTTCGGCATAGACTCTAGGCAGTAAATATGACACTTGCAGGTTTCGGTTTTTAGTGCAGCCGTATTTAGATGGGACTTGCCGCTTTTATGCCCCAGAAGGGAGGCATATTAGTTTTCAACTGCCCGTCCGTCCGTTCGTTCGTCACAACGTTAACTTTTGCATGAAGGCACTTTACTCGCGAACAACTGCACCCAGGCCCCTCAAACTTCACATGCTGATAGTACTTATTGAGTACACAACCCCTACTGACTTTGGGGTCACCAGGTCAAAAATTAAGGTCACCAGGTCAAAGGTCAAGGCGCTGCTGGGGCATTTGTCCCCATTAGTGACAGCTCTTGTTTGTAAACCAGTCATATTCCAAATATATTCATAAACCGTACGATATTTGTAACAGGGTTGCTGAATGGTTAAAATATTGTTAAAAGACCAACTAATCAGAGAAGCTTGTTCATCAGAAACTGGTATGTTTGCAGATTTTCCTCTAAGCATTTTTACAGAGAAACGTATTGCTTGTTTATTAGATACCGTTTAAACCCATTCATGTGATCTGAAAACTACATTAATAAGCATGTTCGTGGTATTGTTGGCTTCTGAAAGGGAGGAGGTTGAATAGGTAGGTAGCTAGCTAAAATCTTGTTAGTTGTAATTACAGTACAGACGAAGAAAATCAGATGCATTTTAGTTATACCAGTATAATAATACTGTGCATTTCATAAATAATTCTTATTTGATAAAATAAAAGCAGAATCGGTCAAGTACATTTTAAGTAACAGGCTTAACATTGGTACAGTATTTCCTATAAATATTACATTGATTTTGAACGTTGAAAAATTAATACAGCATCGTTTCCGATTAAGGCTTGTAAATAGGTTATATAACCACTTTGTATGTATACTTAGATAATACAGAATCAATTAAGGATATGCTATGCAATTTACTGGATATGCAACCTGCCACATGAAGTGGCGCCTTTCATTATTGTTAAGAGCAAAATTACCAGACAGAGGAAATACTTACAAATAATTTTATTGAAAAACAGTATCGGTTTTTAAGGCTATATTTTTAAAACTTTAAGATGAAATTCGCCCCTTATATTATAAAAATTATCTTTGATATATAACAATAGGTTGGTCCGCATTAAAAGAAGTTGAGAAAAAATTATAGAACATACGTTGCTTTCTTTTTCAAATATCTATATCGGAATCGTTTAGGAAGATTTACTATGTGATTATTATGTTTACTGACGTACTTCCGTGACATCGCGAAGCATTCATAAACCTTTATTTATCGAAACACTTTTATCACATGCAAGTAAACACAACAAAATACTTATGATCTTATCGAAAAGATTTATATGATAGATAAAATAAATAATCTATGAATCCTCTAAGCTTCGAGAGCAGTATACAACAAAATAAAAAATACTGAAGTGTTCCTGTATGTTCTCATACCATCAAAATACTAGTAACATAAATCTTCCCAAAATAAGCGGCCTAATTCTGATATTCTAACGAATGCAAATATCATATTGAATGGAGTCTTAATTTCGATTAATAAAAAACACACACAAATAAATAGAAAGTATTGTATAATCGACATTAAGAATAAATCTTATGTATTAAAATAATTGCTTTTTTGCGTAGATTTTATTAATGCAATTTATGTGTAACTGCGGATTCACCCGTTTCCTTTATCTTCTAATTTAAAAGAAAATAGACATAAACCTTAAAATCATTTTCGAAGTTAGTCATTTCGATAATTCAAGCTCTATTACCGTATTAAAACGAGTTGTACTTAATCGCACAGGAGGATTCACAGGGAATTTGCTAATACTTCAAAAACGCCTTCTTGTTTGTTCGTTTATTAAATGAATATGAACGCCGACACGAAAAATATTCTAACGATAAAGTCATTAATTCATGTCAATCTTGTTTCATATAAAAACACATTCACGTCGTATTTACGTATCTTTAGAGATTATTACTTTTTCCTACACCTATAATTATGAAAGTTCTATCATGAATTTAAAATGAAAGAAAAATGGAGGTTGAATAGTTCCCAGTGACATGCTAGTCCGTGGTGGTCTGCCACCCTAAAAATAGGGCATATTTGCTCTTATCCGTACAATGCTCCACTACATTCCTTTTGAATCTGCAAAACTCGCTATCGTCGAAGTATAAACACTGGAAGATGCATTTGTCAATAGGGGACAGGAACGAAAGTCATAGAGTCACTTATAACCATCAATGCTGTAATACATGTAGGGATCATTTGGTCGGCATGTCCAATAATCCCATGAAATTTCCTTATTCTGGTTCTATGGCCATTAAGTTATGGATTGGAAACTGTTTCCTATGTTCTGGCCCCTGAAGGTTCCGGGTCAAATAGTTCTGAATTTAATAATCTGAAACCATTTTCTATAATCTGGTCGCTGTGACATTGACCAAGTGAACAAAAACGGTCATCTGCTCTACATTTCTAATCATCCTATGAAGTTTCAGCATTATAAATCAAGTGGTTCTCATGTTATTCATTAGAAACGGTTTTCAATGTTCAGACCACTGTGAATGTTACCTCAAAACTAATAGGGGTCATGTACTCTGTAATCCCTATCATCCTATGAAGTCTGAAGGTTCTAGGTAAAATAGTAATCCAGTTATTGGTAGAAAATGAAGTCTGATAGACAGATGGTCCCTGTGACTTTGACTTTTGGTGGATTGACCCAAAATCAATAGGGATCATCTACTCTGTAACTCCTATCACGCTGTTAAGTTTCCAAAGTTACTGATTGGAATGGTTAATTGATTTTCTTTGTTCTGACCCCTATGAACTTGAGCTTTTATACAGTGAACCAAAAATCAATTTGGGTCATCTACTCAGCATGTCCAATCATCATTCGACATTCTGGGTCAACTAGTTCTAAAATAATTATTGGAAAATGGTTTCCATGTTTAGGCCCCTGTTGCATTGACCTTTGATGAAGTGACCCCAAAAATAAAAGGGAATGTCTACTCTATAAGCTCTGACATGATGTGAAGTTTGAAAGTTATAGGTCAAATGCTTCTCCAGTTATTGATCGGAACTGAAGTGTGACGGACAGGTGGACAGGCTGACCGACGGAGGAACGGGCGGACAGGGCAAAAACTACATGACTCCTCCAGTGCTGAATGAAAGCTAGCAGTGAAAAAAGTGTGATTAAATTACTCGTTGAACATGCAAAAGGAAAACTAGGTGACCACTGTCTTGATTATATTTATAATTCATAAATAGATATTCATATTTGATTTCCAGCAACTTAAATTTAACCCGCAAAAAGTACATGCTTAATATTAAAATAAACGTCTGTTCAAACGGTAATCAACACATGCCGCAATTACCACCACACTGGTCAATAGTTATAGACAGCATTACATCTTTTGCGGATGAGGTAATATCTGCTTTTACCATAGCACGTGTTTAATAGAAAGGCCATCAAACACCACACCTTAATAATCTTCATCGCGGTGGTCTCGCTGATTAGTTTTGGACCGAGTCAATCCTTGACTGTATTTACGTGAAACTTAAATATAATGTGATTTCATATCTGTACGAGAAAATGTAAATATCTGTTTTAGTAAAATGTTTCGATTTTATTCTCATATCTTTCAAGGATTTTATCAATGATTCAGTAAAACCATAAAACGAACCAATGTCCTGTTAAGTTTATGATTTACTCGGAAAGGGCATGTGGTCTCAAGGTTAGAATTATATCAACATTACCATTTTATTAAAATAAAACATAAAAACGATAATAATCGGAAATAACTTCATTTAACCGTAAGAGTAAGTAATGATAATGTAACTCTTTAATCAAAAGTCTCATAATTAGTAAATTCTAAATCAAGCCAGTACCTTTTGAACATATGAATTTGATGAAATTCAAAGTTTTATATACTGAATGTTTAACTCTGTTTAGATGAAATGGAATATCTGTCAATATTCGCCATATTAACATGTATATTTCATATCAGGTTTGTGACGTCACAAATGACACCACATTAATGAATGAGGTGGGATTAAGAAATACATTAACCACAATTATTTCAAATTTTCTTAGCAAAACAAGCAAAATGTGTATGATTTCATAAGCGGAAATGAATACGCAATGATAAGCTTTGCATCGAAAAATATGCACTCGTATTGTCGCGATAAATATTGCACCGCTAATGTAGCGCAAAATTTCAACATCAGAACTCGTGCATATTTATCAATACAGATCTGATAATCTATTAATGCACACATGCAGAATAGATTCTATGTCAGGAAAAGAATTGACCGCAACATTCATGCAGATGGCACTACTTGCAATATAGAGATAAGCACCAAGTCGTATTCATTTTCAAGGCCAAAAAAAAAAACCAAAAAAAAAAACAGTAAGCAAGGTAGGTAGCTAACTAGCTAAAATCGTGACAGTTGCAATTACAGTACAGACGTAGAAAATCATATGCATTTTAGTTAGCAAAAGTAAACCAGTATTATGATAATACTGTGCATTTCATAGATGATTCTTATTCGTTAAGGTAAAAGCGGTCTCGGTCAGATACATTTAAGGAACAGGCTTATGATGGGTACAATAATATTTCCTGTAAATATTACATTAATTTTGAAAGTTTGGAAAATGATACAACATCGCATCTCATCGTCGTCTTCGATTAACGCTTGTAAATAGCTTATACAACCTTTTTGTTGTATGTATACATAGATAATACAGAAATGTTTAATGATATGCTAATTTTAAGCCTGAATGTGTCGGTAAAATATTCTGCTGGGAATATTTATTGGATGTGCAATCTCCCATATTAAGTTCCACCTTTCTCGAATATTAAGAACAAACGTACAAGTATATGAAATATTTACAAATCATTTTTATTGAAATACCATACAGACTTTTAATGCAATGGGTTAAAAACTTTTAAGATGAAATTACCTCCTTTCATATTTATTTATAAAAATACTTTGATATATAACAATACTTTGGTCTGCGTTGAGTAAATATGTTAAAAGAAATAAACTGCTTTTATTTTAAAATGTCTACACCTGAAACTTTCGGGCAGATTTAGTATGCATTTATTGTGTTTGTTGAAGTACTTTCGTGACAAGTGGCTACATCGCGGAGCCTTTATTTATCGCAACATCTAATATTTTATCGAATAACCATAAAAAAGTAAGATCTTATCGAACAGATTTTTATTATAGATTAAGCAAATATTCTATAAATTTTCTAAGTTTCGAGTGCACTAAACAACGAAATGATATAATCAATATAACATAAGTCATATAACAACGACAAATTCAGGTCGTATCTACTTATCTTAAGAGAACATCACGTTTTCATACACTTATGTTTTATGAAAGTTATATCATAAATTAATAATAAAAAATAAAAATAGGGGGTTGACTTGTTCCTTAAATGCCAGTCAGTGTTCTTTTTGCTGCCCTAAAACTGGCGCATGTTTGCTCTTGCTCTTGTGAAAAACGTGTTATATATTTGGAAAATTAGGATCTATCAACTTCGAACTCCTTCGAATACTCCACTGAAACACGGTTTCGACCTAATGGTTGACCTTATATCTTGTGTCAGACATTATAACAGCGATGTAGTGCAGCTATATCACAATTTGAGACAAGAAAAAAAAAACAGCATCAAACTGGGGGCTGGGTAAAAGTGTTAATAGATTTGATCTGATTAAAATTACTGAAGGAAGAAAGTAGCTGTATTATCTAAGATGACGGCCTGCTATCTGTTAAGTCCTTCAAACATTCTGAAAGGAATTTAAACAGATCAAGATATCTTCATTCCAATAACAAAATAACAAAAGCTAAAAGAAGCAATTTAGATTCTGTAATAATATAGTACAAAAATGAGACATAATACGTGAACATTGCTCAATAAAAAAGAAAGGGCTTTACTAAATCTTCGTCAACATAATATAATTAAGTATACAATGCACTTGGTAAAATTGCCTTGCCGAAATTACAAGCGAGAAAACTAGCTTTTTCCCCGACAAAAGTCTTTTGACATAGTGTTGTTATTTTTTTCATTCATTATGTGGTAAAGTGGTATGCAAAGTAGAAAAAACGTATGTACTGACAGAAATTATCCAGAATTAAGCATGAATTTTTTACAGAACAAGGTAAGCTTTTACAAGGGGTTTCATATACTTTTTGTCGTAATATCTTTTCACGTTGCCTTTCACAAAAGTAAGGCACGATGTTAATAACATCTTTTTAGTTGTACAAGAGCTTGCATTAGCGATAAAACGAGTGGAAAACCTAATTTGCACCGTCATTATCAATGTGGTGAGGATCGTTTAAAGACTTCTGAGGGGTATGACGTCAACTAATGACGACACTGCCTATTAATAGTGTTTACATTACATTTTTGTTACGTATAAAAAGCAATCCAAAATTGTATTGATTAATACAAAAATACCCGCACAGCCTGAGTTGAGAAATTATACTGACAATCTGTACTTTTTCAGCAGTAAACTGCTGATCCAATATAATCAAGTGATATAATAAGCGGTTATTTTGCTAATCATAATTATAAGGCGTAAAAATGTTTGTTTTCCGACCTACCATAAATGTTTTGCCCGGCACTAATTGTTTTTATTTAATGTTTACATGACGTAAGAATGTAGCTCTATGTGCAAACTTAATCTATATATTGAGTTGATGAGGAATGTATATATTTGAAGAAAAATATAAAATTACGTGGAACTTACTAAGTCCTGCGTAGGAGATACGTATCACTTAATATCTCCGACGAGAGATATACTATGTCCCATGTAAGAGATACTAACTCCAACGTATGGACCAGTAGGAGAAACTATGTCCTACGTAGGAGATACCAAGTCCTACGTAGGAGATATCTTTTCATACCTAGGAGATACTAAGTCTTACGTAGTAGATGGTGTGTCCTACGTAGGAAACACTAAGTACTACGTAGAAGATTCTATGTCCTACGTGGGAGATACAATGTCCTATGTGGTACTTAATATGTCCTACGTAGGAGGTACTAAGTCCGATACAAATTTAAGGTGGTTCGCGGTGTTCCTACGAAAATTTCGAAGTATGAGATATAAGACTGATATTAGGTCTGTATGTACTAACACCTCCTGTCTTTCATTTGGAGAAAAAAGAAAATCGTTCCGAGTTCACGTTTCCTTTGAAAGCGCCACCTAGCGGCATATGTATTTTTCAAGGAAAAACGCCGTTTTTCTGTAATAATCTCATTAAAATTAACGTTATTACATTTTTTCAAACTCAGGAATATAACTAAATTCAATGTTATTGTTTACATGTTGCATTTTGTAAATTATTTCATTTAGAAAATGCTTAAATAAAGAGATTTCCGTAGTAGGGGTGGGGAAATATGGCGAAAATATTCAATGTGTTTCATGGCCGTTTAGCCGAAATAAAATAAAACGGAACGGTCAAAGTTCTTGATTTTCAAATATATTCTTCTTTAATCATTTCTGAACAAGAAAATAAAATAAAAATAGGGGGTCTTCACGGCAGATTTTTTGTAAATTTACTTTTTATTTGTTTTGGTAACGTAAATATTGTGACGTTGATACGTCATTTATGGTGTAAACGTCACACAAACGTTTTGTTCATTATGTCCTTTAAAGATGCATTTTTGTATATACAGGATGTTGAAAGTACATAAAAATGAAATGTTTTTACTAAATAGATTCACATTATGTACAGTGTTAAGTAATTTACAATCTAAGTATATCATCTAAAAATATATTTCAATGTCAGTTCAACAATTTCCTTAAAGACGCTAATATTTTGTTTATATTATTATGTAAAATGTCATTTAAAAATGATGACCACGGACACCCTTGCCGTTTCTGTAATGGTATTAAAATTTTAGCCTGTCTCAAATTCTATTAGACTAGCTGTCTTCAAGAACAGAGTCTACATTCACATGGATTTCTGAATACTGGCGTCGTAATTAGCATTGCGTGCAACCAATACGCATCTGCTAAATTGTTTTATCCATTTTTGAAACAGTTTTAGAGCTAACTTAATGCAGGAAGACTTCACTGTAATCAATTTATGGCACATTTTTAAGCCGTGGATCTCCAACGCAATGATCACAGTAATTCATTAAGGAATATATCCAGTCGGTGGTTTCTTGTAGACTTCACTATAATCATTTTAATTATGATACATTTGTGATTTATGATATGCAAAACTGTGAAAATAAAATCAACAGAAAAATCTGACAAGGCGCTTCAAAACGAATGAATGTAAAATCCCATTTTGATGCTTGCATATCTAACTTCTGTTCACTTTGCGCTCAATGTCACGGACATTCTTTATGCGATGTTGCTCATTGCAGTCTGTCATAGCTGGAGCGGTCTTCTGCGCATGTCCTGAACTGATTATCAATCGGAGCGCACGGCAAAAATACGCAAATTATTGTACGACAGCATGCATTTAGTGTATAATATGTATAATATACTGACAAAAGGTTAAGGTTAGTATTATAATGGTCACAAAATTATATACATTAAAGATAATTTTCATTCAAATTGCTTGAATCCGGTATATACCGAGGTCTATAATTTATACAGGCGTTCCAGGTCTGCAGTGAGTTGCAGTCCTGA
Source organism: Mercenaria mercenaria (assembly GCF_021730395.1). Lineage (NCBI taxonomy): Eukaryota > Metazoa > Mollusca > Bivalvia > Venerida > Veneridae > Mercenaria > Mercenaria mercenaria. The sequence goes on from NW_026463834.1 coordinate 58,326, forward strand.
AATATCCGAATGTATTCGCATCTGCGTCAAAATGCACTTTTACACTAAATACGAGTCAAATATTTTGTTTTCAGCATTCTGACGAAAACATTTCAAAGTACATGTAAATGGTGGTTTTATTTATTTCTTAGTTTTATCCGTCTTTTAAAATTTTTGAAACACCAAAAGAAATGCACGAGATGAAATCATAGTGGTTACTTTTTTATATTACATTCAGCACTGGAATAGCATACTTCGATTTTGGAATAAAACCTTCATCAAATAAGAATGATCCCAATTTGCCGCCAAAATTCTATAATCGAAACTTTTTGTATGTACAACAGTGATCCATGTCGAAAGTGCGTTTCCTTGAAAACATCTGACAGAAACAGCGGGTCTGAACAATGAACGCATGCCTCTACACGTTTCGCAAGAGCAGCCTCAGTTAAACCACCCTTATTCCATCTTTCTATCCTAAAATATCGTCTGCGTCGACTGTATCTGTTTTATATTATTTTCTGAATGTTTTGAAGCGAAATGAGTTAGAGTTTTATTTTTGTTCTGCCATTTTAAAGAAAATTTTCCCTCAATACGGTTTGCATTGTGCATTCACGTTGACGTTATAAATTTAATGCACTAAGCGGCACTAAAATGAGCTTTATTCATGTAACGGTTTCAAGTTCTCAGACTGAAGTACATTTTTACCGTAAGAGGCATTATCTCATTTATTCATTATCTGCTTAAGATTCCATGATTTTATTTATTGAAAATATTCAATATAGGTTTAAAAAGCAATACATATAATACACAATTAGAATTATAATGAAAATCAAAACCTCTAAATAAAGTTACATATCATAACAAAAAAGAAACATATTGATGTTTTAGCCATCCTTCCAAATGTTCTTTTTCGTTAAAAATGTATTTCATTTTTGTCTGGGAAACAGTTTCACCACATTTCACATCTTGTATCTTCGTTCTTAGCTAGTCACTTGAAATATTGAAAAACAATAAGGAATGTCGTTCAGTTTCGCACTTAAACATTTCATACAAAAGGTAAAATGAGCCGCGCCATGAGAAAACCAACATAATGGTTTTGCATCCGCACAGTCTGGTCAGGATCCATGATGTTCGCTAACAGTTTCTCTAATTGCAATAGGCTTTGAAAGCGAACAGCATGGAGTCTTGACAAGACTGCGCGGATGCGCAGGCTCGGCTGTATCTATGCTTGTCGCAAAGCCACTGTGTTGGTTTTCACATGGCGCGGCTCAATGTAAATTTGCAAATCACTCTTTTTTTCTATTTTCTTGTCGGGGAATAATTTAAGAAACCTATGTTTGAAAATAAAGAATTTTGACAACTCCGTTTTAATTCATAGCGGATAAACTGATAAAAAAATTTCTACACCCCCACCCCCGTCCCCCAAACACTTTACTAACCCTTAAATATGGAGCCAGATACGCAAGTTATGCAAGATTAAACATTTTCATAAAATTTTCAACCACTTATACCATATTCAGTAGTTATAGTACATGCTTTAACGCGACATGTTCACATTTTGTGCCGAACTTGGCGAACATGAACATGTTGAAAAAAATTCACCGAAACTGTTGGCAGGTAGCTTTAACTGACCCTGATATATATTACTAGATAATATACTTTGACTGCAAAATACGCAACAATGTACATCATGTGAATATATTCAAATAAAAAAGATTCTAAAGTTTTTGTGAACTCTGAAGGTCCTGTTTATATCAATGAAAGACATAATGAAATCAGCGTTTGCGCGACGTTAACGCCGTCATTGTGTATCAACGTCACAAAATTTACATTACCAAAACAAATAAAAAGTAAATTTACAAAAAATCTGCCGTGAAGACCCCCTATTTTTATTTTATTTTCTTGTTCAGAAATAATTAAAAAAGAATATATATGAAAATCAAGAACTTTGACCGTTCCGTTTTATTTTGTTTCGGCTAAACGGCCATGAAATACATTGAATATTTTCGTTATTTTTCCCCACCCCTACTACGGAAATCTCTTTATCTAAGCATTTTCCAAATGCAATAATTTACAAAACGCAAATGTAAACAATAACATTGAATTTAGCTATATTCCTGAGTTTGAAAAAATGTAATAACATTAATTTTAATGAGATTATTACAGTAAAACGGCGATTTCCCTTGAAAAATACATATGCCGCCAGGTGGCGCTCTTCAAAGGAAATGTGGACTCGGAACGATTTTCTTTTTTCTCCAAATGAAAGACAGGATATGTTAGAACATACAGACCTAATATCAGTCTTATATCTCATACTTCGAAATTTTCGTAGGAACCCCGCGAACCACCTTAAATCTCCCTGCCGGCGCCAGGATTCCGCCATAGTTCTATGTTAAGCATAAGGAGTATTAGGTGGGGGCCAACAACGTCAACCATATCAACTCCCTACCCCATAGACATTTTTACAGGCGCAAACTGTTTCGGCAGGGCGAACTATATTGTTTTGAACTAAATATGAGTTCACTGTTTCCATGGTAACTGTTTATATTCGGAAATAAGCTTATATTTTTTTTTTACCAATGGGACTAGTCCCTAAACAACTCATGTTTTAAACCTGTAAAGAGAAGTATCATTCATAAACTATTAACTAAGCAAGAACATTCAAAAAATCCGTGAGCATTTTTTACCTTAACAAACAAATATTGAGTATCTTAAGAGACAGAAAACGCATGCATAATATAAAGAATTATTATATATTTGTTTTCTTACATACCTTTTAGTAAACAAATGGCTTAAAAAAATTAGTTCAAGGGAAATAAATCTTACAATATATTATTGAATAGTGTCTTAATGAATTCCCTTGTTCAGCTCTAGAAAAGCATATTCTTTCATTTTCGATTCCAAAAATATTTTAGTCTTGCTATTCCGCATTTCAAGCAAGACAATTTTACATTAATAAGAAGGTCATATTCACAAACACTGACTAAAGCAGTTTTTAAATTTAATAACAAATAGGTATAGATGTATATTGATTTCTAATGTGGATGTATATGGTAAGAAAATTTATTTACTTGTTCTTTAAGCACATCTAATATTTACACTTTGCATACAAATTAGCAATGTTCAATAATAAGTTATACATTTGTTATAGAATGGAAGTCTTGGACAGTATCAATGATATTAATTATCAAATAATCTTATCTAAGACAGCAACATCAGAAAGCTATTTTTACATTGACATGAAGATTTTCGGGTAATTGGGCATGAACAATTTGATAGATAAGACGTGTTATCTATTTCGTATATTGAAAAAAAATACTTTCTTACACTATAGTCCGGTAACATTGTGTAAAATATTAGTGGTTGAATTTCAATCTATTTTGCATATTGAAACCTTTTTTACAGTGCAAATAGTCCGGTAACATTATGTGTAAACAATAAGTGGTTGAGTTTCAATTATTTTGCAAAAGCAAAACATGTATAATCAGATATGTTTCTTGCCCTTATATTTTTATACAAACGTGTAACACCACGTGTCTAAAACCTCCTGCTAAATATAACAGGTTCCCATTAATCGAAATGACGCCGCACAGCGTGTTTGGTAACATTTTGCAGCGTTCAAACGTCGTAATTGTAATGATGTTTTACAACTAATTCTTACTTTCATTGCAGATGTAAACGTGTAACTTTTGCATCAGTATATTTATACTTCGTGGACCATAAATGGAATAATTACATGATTAAGCAGATATATATTTTTTTCATTTATCTTCATGTTCATTTCTAAAGTAGTGTTATTAAGAAAGCAAAGGTTACAGGCAGAGGATATTGTGCATTCAGTCAGGGACTCGAACACGGGACCCGAGTGCTCTAGCGTCTTAGCTTACCGGATGCCTAACAAATGTTCCAATATGTTGGGGGTGTGTATCGCGCTACCAACTTAGTCACGTTAGAGAAGAACATTTGTTAGGCATCCGGTAAGCTAAGACGCTAGAGCACTCGGGTCCCGTGTTCGAGTCCCTGACTGAATGCACAATATCCTCTGCCTGTAACCTTTGCTTTCTTAATAACACTACTTTAGAAATGAACATGAAGATAAATGAAAAAAATATATATCTGCTTAATCATGTAATTAACTAACGTGACTAAGTTCGTAGCGCGATACACACCCCCAACATATTGGAAATCCACCCTTGAATTCCGGGCTTACATAATATTGCAAGCGTCGTCAGACTGACAAAGCAATCATGCAACAGTCACATCGACTATGCTAAACGGCTGTCTGAAAAAAATCTCCCTAAACGACGTGTCATCGATTTTGTATAGTAAAATAATAACCTTCTTACAGTATAGTCCGGTAACATTATGCGTAAAAGATTAGGGATTGAATTTAATTTCAATCGATTTTGCATAGAATTGAAACCTTTTTTACAGTGAAAATAGTCCGGTAACATCATGTGTAAACAATAAGTGATTGAATTTCAATTATTTTGCAAATTTTAAAGCAAAACATGTATAATTAGATATGTTTCTTGCCCTTATATTTTTTATGCAAACGTGTAACACCACGTGTCTAAAACCTCCTGCTAAATATAACAGGTTCCCATTAATCGAAATGACGCCGCGCAGCGTGTTTGGTAACATTTTGCAGCGTTCAAACGTCGTAATTATAATGACGTTTTACTACTAATTATTACTTTCATTGTAAACGTGTAACTTTTGCATCAGTATATTCATATTTCGTGGACCATAAATGGAATAATTACATGATTAAGCAGATATATATTTTTTTCATTTATCTTCATGTTCATTTCTAAAGTAGTGTTATTAAGAAAGCAAAGGTTACAGGCAGAGGATATTGTGCATTCAGTCAGGGACTCGAACACGGGACCCGAGTGCTCTAAAGTCTTAGCTTACCGGTTGCCTAACAAATGTTCTCCTCTAACGTGACTAAGTTCGTAGCGCGACACACACCCCCAACATATTGGAAATCCACCCTTGAATTCCGGACTTACATAATATTGCAAGCGTCGTCAGACTGACAAAGCAATCATGCAACAGTCACATCGACTATGCTAAACAGCTGTCTGAAAAAAATCTCCCTAAACGTGAGCGACATTACCCAACTCCCCCCCCCCCCCCCCCCCCTCCCTCTACACTGGCCACCAGATGTCGCGTCTCATTATGGTAATTCCAAAAACAAAGATGTCGCGTCCCATTATGGTAATTTCAAAAACAAAGGTGTGGGGCGCTTACGTTCTGCGTCATGTATTGCCGCAATTTCTCTCTATAGTGAATAATGAGCATGCGCTGGCGGAAATGAATGGGCAGATAGATGACTGATTAATTATCATAACAAATAAATAAAAAATGATTGATATTAAAACTATGGCTTACCAAGTGGCACTTCTAAATATATGAATATAGGAGTCGGATTTTCTATAGAGTTTATATTTTCTATAGAGTGTTTATTATAAATTATGCGAAGCGAGACACATTCCGGCTTTCTCCGTTTTTTATGGATAGCCATGTGCGCATGTGCTTACGTTCGAAGAATGCTGATTAAGTAATGACACGGAAATTGCCGATTGTCGGTATAGGTCAATTTAATTAAAGTAACTATTCCCTTTTTTCCTTTCTTTCATTTGGCAGATTGCGTGGAATGAATAATATAAAAGAAACATTTAACATCATGTGCTATTGTGAATATATTGATCACGTTATAAAGCATGGTTATGTAACAACAGCTTGATGTGACATATTGTATTCTTCCCGAGTGTATTTAACAGGTCTTGATCATACGAGGCGCGCAAGACCTAGTAAAAGCCAAATGCTTTTCAAATCACCTAGCGTCGTAATAACCCTAGTATTATATACCTTTTTTGCAAATATGACAATAAGCTAAGAAATCGAAGAACGTTTTACTTACGGGGTCACGGATATTAATGGATGTTTTTCAGACACCGATAAAGATCATTGCAGAGCTATGTATTATATACTGACTTAAGGTTAGGGTTAGTATAATCATGATTACAAAATCTATGCATTAATGATACTTTTCGTTCATATTGCTTGAATCCGGTATATACCGTAGTCTGTAATTTATACAGGCGATCCGTGTCTTCATTGAGTCATAGTCTTCAGACACAGATACAGAATCGGATATCCTCGGTTTGTTTTCAGTAAATGTTTACAGACAAATTATATTAAATATATCTTGAAGACGTCTTATTTTTTAAATGTAAAGTTACAAAATAAAATCAGGGAAGTAGATCCGTCAGAAGCACCGGAAACAAGGCAAACAGTGAAAATAAGTCTGTTTATGAGCAGTAATGGAAAATAACTCTACATAAAATTATTGGAAACAACAAACGAACGTAAACGTTTGACATGCAATCACTCAAATCAGTTATTCTAAGTGCTTGAAATTATTCTGTTGAATCGGTCTAATAACATTTTTTAAATGTTACTTTACAGCAGGAAGAGTTTCAAGATCAATTAGGTTGCTTGATGACATCCTGTGTCATTGAAATGTCCAACTTATACACTGAAAATCATTCCAGTAAGTTTTTATATGTTTTCTAGATTCCAGATTAGTCGTTTGTGGTACAACAGTATGCTAAGTGTGATGCTTATTTGAGTGTGACATTGACACAAACTACTTTATGCCTGTTGTGAATGTTAACCGAAATGCGAAAAGATGCGTCAGATATCTTTCCAGATCGGATAAGCGCCCTTCTAGGTACAATGTAAGTGTGGAAGTTTGTCATCGAATTTGTATTTTTTATTCATCAACAAGCTGATTGCCTGCCTTAAGGTGGGGGTGGGGGGTGGGCGGGGAGGATGTGTAAGAACAGAATTTACGCCAATTAGAAAGGCAAAGAAAATCAATGCCTCATTGAATTGAAAAGAATTCATTAAATAAAACATATTTGTTACATTGATAATAGTGAAAGAAATGTAAAAATTGTACCATTAAACATACAGTTATGACTTTCTGAAATTTTTAGAAAACTGCAGATTGTGGGGCAGTCAAAAGGAAGTTGATGACGCAAGTTACACATTTACAAAAGGTTCATTAAGCAACTACCATAATTACATGTAACAGACTCCTAAGTATTCCCTTCGGCTGAAAATGGTTCTGAATATTTTTATTATGAGAGAAAAGTAAAGATTATGCACATTTAACACATACTAATGCATTCTGTTTAACTGTTTTACGTTGCTATGGAAACACAATTTGACACCATAAATTTTGTAAATAGATTTTCCCGGATC
>NW_026463835.1:0-65214 GCF_021730395.1 Mercenaria mercenaria
GATCAATTATATGCGCGTGTAGTAATTTGTCGAGAAAAACAATCATTTTAAAAAAGATTAATATCAATTATAGTTCTAGATTCATGTTTTAACATCGTCTTTCTCATATGATTTTAGTAACACCCACATTTGCGACAGATAATTTTGTCTATTTTCGTGTTATTTTACATGACAAATTTGGCAAATTAAGCTTCCCTAAGGGTTAAAAAGAGTTACCGATGTTGTCCTTACACTATTTTTGTCTTTATAATTCATTAAATATTCTTACAAAAGTCTTCATATCAAAGTAAATCGTCGGAGACATGGAAAATATTGAAATGGGGAGTTATCTGACATTCAGTGATATATATAATAAATAAAATCAGCAAAATAACTGTCCAATTCATTTTAAACCCCTAAAATTTACAATATACAGGATCTCTATACGCATTCAGTATGGAAACACTAGAAATGCATGCATTGTCATTTAAGTGAAAGGACCCTCCATAGTTTTTAGAATTACACAAGTTAAGTTAAAGAATGTTATGTAGATGGTCATTATACATCAAACATTCACGGATGGTAGATGCGAGTTTTGGGCTACAGAAGATGAACTGTATGCAGCATCGTCATTGTACAAAGTTAATTTAAAAGTGACCCAGAGAATTAAGACAAAGATGCACTGGATAACTCATACTTCTAGAAATGAAGCTAAATGTAACAATAGTGCGGTAGCGCCTTATGACGAGTCAATTCACTCGGTTTTAAAGAACAGTCATTTCAACATACTGCAGGAAGTACAGAAAGATAAGCAGATTGGTGTATTTGAACAGACGTCTGAAAGATCAGAAAAACAAACAGAACATTATGATTGGTTTGATCTAGAGGATACGTGCTCAAACAAGTCGAAAGGAGATCCGAATCATCATGACAACCTCACAGAAACAAATGGTTATACTACAGCCATACAGGGAACTACATTTACACGTGATAAGAAGCTGAGGTCTTTAAATAGAAAACAAACTGATAAGGAAACAACAATGAAAATACGGCAATCAAAAAATGAAGCTGTTGTAACCAATCTTTCTGCACATCCTCTGACAGATGCACAAATTTCACTTTTGTCAAAGGGACTTAAGTTTATACCTGACAATACTAAAGTAGACAAGATTAAGTTATTAGCTGACCTTGCTGAGTGGGAACGAAGGATGCGGCTCAGAGAGTTTTTTTATGATAAAGAAAATGAAGCAACAGAACTTTCAAAAGAATCTCCCCTAAAAAAAATTCAAGGAACATAAAAAGAGCAATTTCACGCCTGCAAAGGGCCGAGACATGTGGCTTGACCTGTACACTGAAATGGTGAAAAATGACATAGTTAACAGTTTGAAAAAGGTGGGGAAGATGAATGTTACTGCTGAAGAACAGAAAGCTTTTCAATCCCTGTTACACAATAATGATATTGTTATAAGGCCTGCTGACAAAGGATCTGGTATTGTTGTTCTAGACAAAACAAGTTATTTAAATAGTCTACAGAAAGAAATGGAGGAGAGTGATTCATACGCAGAGTCCGAGAATGATCTAACACAGACATCTATGAAAGAAGTAAAGAAATTAGTAAATAGTATGAGTAGAAATGGATCAATCCCAAAAGACATGAAACAGTACTTATTGCCAAAATATCTAAAGGCTGGTTCTCTAAAAGGTAATCCGAAACTTCATAAAAAGAATGTGCAAATGAGGTCAATTGTAAATGGAATGAACACACCAACTGAAAGATTGGCAGAGCTTGCAGAACATGAACTGAATGAATTTGTAACCTCATCACAAAGTTACATCCAGGACACTACTGACTTTATAAACAAACTGAAAGACATTCAGACACCACTTCCTGAAGGTACATTGCTATTCTGCTTTGATGTCTGTAAATTATATCCATCTGTTCCCAAGAAAGAAGGTATTGATGCATGTAGGATAGGTCTCAACAAAAGATCAAACATGCTTGTCCCAACTGAAGATGTGGTAAAAATGATAGAAGTCGTCCTCAACAACAATTTCAACCCTGGTGGTAAACACTATATACAGTGAAACACCGCTCGCTCGAGGTCGCAAGGGGATGAGCAAAATGCTCGAGTTATCCATGGTTTCGAGCGACCCAAACATTGACCAACATACGAAGAAAGTTGAAGTTTGGTTTACCAATTGTCATCGAGACCATTTGCAGAGGAAACGGTGATGCGTAATAATAACACACTCGTGACATTTTTAAAAAAAACGTATTACAAACGTTATTTATGATAGATCGTAAATGGCACATGTGAAGAAACAGCTAAGACATTTTTTTATTTGAAATAATGTAATCGAATTCGCAATTTTCTTCTCCAAATTAAGATCTCATTTTATCTTCTCAATTTTATGAAAAGGCTATCTTATTTCCTTTATTTGCATGCAAACAACTGTTGATTAAAATATTAAGATCTCATAATTATCTTCTCGATCCCGCAGAAAAAAGTAATAACTAATAACAATTTTGATCAATAAAATTTTTCTTCCACCTTTCATCATTAATTAATCTCATTATCAGATCAAATATACCGATAAACAAACATTTAAGATAGTTGGGGAATAGACCATGCAATTCTCATGACGTGCGAAAATTTTAAATTAACCGATACATTCTGACCGCTGATGGTGTGAAAAATTTTGACACCTCTGCTCGAGTTTGCCATAAGCAACAAAGAGTAAATTAATACACAGGGACCAGATGTCATGCTCGAGCGATCGAGTTATCGATGCTCGACCCAGCCATGGTAATTTCACATAGAAAATAGATGGAAATCGGCCGGGACCACATGAATTGCTCAAGCGAGCCCGGGTGCTCGAGTCATCGATGCTCGAGCGAGCGGTGTTTCACTGTACAGAAAAAAGGTATTGCTATTGGATCCAAGTTAGGAAAAAATTTTGCATGTTCATACAAGTCATGAGAATCTAGGATGAGAAACTTATGAACTTTCACCAGCAACCCCTTTTCTACAAGAGATTTATAGACGATGGATTTGGTTTATGGACTGGCGGAGAGGAAAGTCTGAGAAATTTTGCGAGGCATGCAAATAGTATACACGAATATATTCAATTTGAACTGAGATATAGCCCAGCTAAAATAGAATTTCTAGATACATGGGTAATACTTGAGAATGGAAAAGTTTACACCAGCCTATATAAGAAGCCCACTGATAAACAATTATATTTGCACAAAAGCTCCAATCACCCACTAAATACAAAATCAGGTTTGGCGTATGGCTTAGGTCTTAGGCTTAAGAGAATCTGTGAAAAAGAGCAAGATTACCAGAAACACAGAACTGAACTTAAACAACAACTTCGCAGAAGAGGATATAGTGGTAAAGAAGTAGAACGGCAACTGACAAAAGTAGATACTTTAGACAGAGAAGACCTATTACAAAAGCAGACTAAAAAAGGAGAAGACAAACGTGTACCACTAGTATTAACATATACCAAGCAGCTCCCTAATATCCACTCAATTGTTAGGAAACATATGAACATTTTATATAGATCTGAGAAGATGATGGAAGTGTTCCAATCTCCACCCATTATTGCCTACAGAAGAGACAAAAATATATGTGACATCCTAGTGCACGGGAAAACAAACAAGGCTTTAAAGCAGTCAGTTAACCTATGTAAATGTAGAATATGTTTGTCTCTCCACATGGGAGAAGTCTGGTCCACTGACAAAAACAGCAGCTACAATACAGCCTCAGTTCCAAAATGTACTGACAGAAACTTAATATATGCTCTGGTCTGCTCACGGTGTGACATGACAGTTTATGTGGGAGAGACAGAAAGATCCCTGAAAGAACACACAGAAGAACATCTTAGAGATGTCCGTCAACAAGCAGATAAACCAATTATGAGGCATTTCGAGGGTCATACAGCAGAAGATGTAAAGGTTGCAGTACTTCAAAAGGTGTTTCACGAAGGACGCATTTACAGACAGATGGTGGAAGAGGAATGGATAAAGAGGCTTGGCACGAAGACACCCCAGGGATGTAACGTAAAACTTAATATTTAAAATGCATTCAGTAAAGTCATCAGTAGTGACCCTTGGATTCTTTAACTTAACTTGTGTAATCCTAAAAACTATGGAAGGTCCTTTCACTTAAATGACAATGCATACATTTCTAGTGTTTCCATACTGACTGCGTATAGAGATACTGTATATTTTAAATTTTAGGGGTTTAAAATGAATTGGACAGTTATTTTGCTGATTTTATTTATTATATATATATATTTTTTTTATTATTATTATTTATTTATTTATTATTATAATTATTTTGTATATCTTGCTGCACTTAGTATTGTGTTTTGCTCTCTGGTTATGTATGATGTTGACACCTTGCCCTTTTTGCGGGAAACGACGTCACGTCTTACACAGGATATGACGTCAACATTATTCATTTCCTGTGATATAAATGTTACATGGATATTACTTAGTCAGAAAAATATTTCCATATTCTTGAAAAAGGACAAGTGTCCGAAAATTCGAAATAAAGAGTAAAATATCAACACAGATTCGCGTTTAAGTTTGCACCAATTAAGCGGATGACATGAACACTTGAGTGAATAAAAAATCGAACAACAGGCCCAGTTTTGTAATAAAATGCAGCCGTTTTTCATAATCATCACACTCATCTGAATTTAACGAAGATTCGACGGACTGAAAGCCATATTGAGAATGTTCTCCCTTTTTAATATCGTACATTAACGACGTTGATTTAACAATTTTCTATCTTATTTATCGATTTTCTTCACGTATTCAAAATTAAATTTTTTAAGACTGTCCGCATTTTTTCTCTTTTAGTTACATAAACCCCCAGTGCAATTGCATTGCATATGTAATTCTCACAACCGCGCACTCCTCACACAGTGTTATATATGTTTACTTCCAGAATACACAATTCCAACTTTCTTTTAGAATCACAACAAAATGAGAAGATGACACAGCATTATAATTCCAGTGATTTTTTTACTTTTTTTGGCAACAGCCCATGCCTTTTCAATTGGGAATTTTTAGCGCGATAAACTTCAAAATTGGGAAAAATTAACAAAACCTTAATAAAGAAATCATTTTGAAAAGTTTTATTTTAAGGTAAATTTATTTCATTCAAATATGCACCGAGGTTGAACAGAGAGGACAGACAGGTTATTTTCTGATGTCACAGGATCTGATGGCTCAGACAGCTTAGGGTCACCATGAGCTTCTGTTGATTTCTGATCGAGGGTCATTTTGTGGGGACTCAGATTTCTTGGACAGATCACTTTGCTTTTCTGACGTTTGATTTGAATTTAATTTCTCTTTAACTTTACCAAAAGATGTTCGAATGTCCTGAGTACCGATGGCGTGTTTAAGTTTTATTTTCTTATTATAATATTTGGAATTATGCGACATTTTCCGATAATTTAGGTAAGTTTCTAACATTTTTTTTTTCCGACTCATTTTGACGCATGAAAAAGCGTTTAGCAACCGTGATGAAAGTCATACTAAATGCCGTACTATGCCGTGACCCGTTTTATGTAAACAACGCGCTTCGAGTTGGCAACAAAATTCTGCGAATAAACCATAATTAGAATCGGAATTTTTATGATTATTTGCATCGTTTTAGTTCAACTTTCGTAAGAAATCAATCTAATTGGGAAAAATCATCTCGTTTTTGGGAATTTTTAAGCATTTTTTGGGAATTTTGACCATTTTTATCAGTTGGGAAGACGCCGAATTTCGGAGTCAAATCGGCGCAAAAAAATCACTGAATTCTTTTAATGTATTTTTCAGTAGCATTTAAGGTAAATAAATGTCCCGTTTATACGATTCTTATTTCTTATTTCCAAAATACATTACCCGTGGGTGGGGTACTGCATATACCGCTGATACGATCAACCTGCATTATAAATTTAACCCCGCTAGATCCGCGGGTCTCGAACCTTGGACCCCGATGACAGCATTATAATGGGGTCCCAGTGTATGTCACTAGGTCAACAGGGTTTTTTCTAGCTAATTTGGGAACATAACCTATACCCCCAAAATTGGGAATTTTGACGCGTAAATGTTCCAAATTGGGAAATATTTAGTCCCATAGAATATAGCAAGGATCAGGGATCATCCTACAAGGCAATTTGAGCGATATCGTCGCTGTAAAGTCGGCCACTTCGCCTAATTATCGCCTCCAGGCGAAATCCAAATCGCTGGGTTTTTCTGGGTGTTGTAATCTGTTTACTTAAAGTTGTAAAACTTGATGCATATTCTAGATTAAATTACCAATAAATCCATCCCCGCCTACTTGCCTGTCAAACTTCAGCCAATTGTATCATTAATATCCCACAGTGTTAATCAATAATGTTGTTTGCTGCCGCCATTTTGAAAAAATTCAATCGGCGTGTAAAAGGCCGATAAACTTAGCGAGTGCATGATCTTATGCATCAACAGTGTATTATTTACTGATTTTATTAAAACTTACCTCAAAAAATATTTCAAATACGGCCAATTTCTATAAATTAATTACCCTGGCGCTGTGCATAAACAAGAGCTGTCCGTAAGACAGCCAAGCTCGACTATTCGAAATATTGTCCCAGAGGTAGGAAAATATTACCTAAAAAGGTTAAATATCAAAAGAGTTTTAAGTTCAAAAGGGGGAATAATTTGACCAAAATGCATATCAGTTATGGGACTTGCTGCTATCAACTAGTTTTATAACCCCTAAGGCACATGCGAAGTTTCAATTCAATATCTGCATTAGTTTTGGAGATAGAAACTCGCATGTAAAACTTCAACCATAATTTTCAAAGTCCAAAAGGGGGCATAATTTGCCCAAAATACATGCCAGAGTTATAGAACTTGATCCAGTGAGGTTAGTAATTGACCTAGAAAAAGAAAAAATAAGTTTCAAATATATGCCTTTTAGTAATAGCTGTATGTACTTGCACGCAAAACTTCAACCAGAATTTAATAAGTCCAAAAGGGGGCATAATTTGGCCAAAATGAAGGTCAGAGTTATGGGACTTGCTGCTATCAACTAGTTTTATAACCCCGAAGACACATGTGAAGTTTCAAATCAATATCTGCATTAGTTTTGGAGATAATAACTTGCATGTAAAACTTTAACCAAAATTTTCTAAGTCTAAAAGGGGGCATAATTTGCTAAAAATGCATGTCAGAGTTATGGGTCTTGACCCAGTGAGGTTGGTAATTGAGCTAGAAAAAGAAAAAATAAGTTTCAAATCTATATGCCTTTTAGAAATAGCTGTATGTACTTGCACGCAAAACTTTAACCAGAATTTTCTAAGTCCAAAAGGGGGCATAATTTGGCCAAAATGAAGGTCAGAGTTATGGGACTTGCTGCTATCAACTAGTTTTATAACCCCGAAGACACATGTGAAGTTTCAAATCAATATCTGCATTAGTTTTGGAGATAATAACTTGCATGTAAAACTTTAACCAAAATTTTCTAAGTCTAAAAGGGGGCATAATTTGCTCAAAATGCATGTCAGAGTTATGGGTCTTGACCCAGTGAGGTTGGTAATTGAGCTAGAAAAAGAATAAAAAAGTTTCAAATCTATATGCCTTTTAGAAATAGCTGTATGTACTTGCACGCAAAACTTTAACCAGAATTTTCTAAGTCCAAAAGGGGGCATAATTTGGCCAAAATGAAAGTCAGAGTTATGGGACTTGCTGCTATCAACTAGTTTTATAACCCCGAAGACACATGTGAAGTTTCAAATCAATATCTGCACTAGTTTTGGAGATAGTAACTTGCATGTAAAACTTTAACCAAAATTTTCTAAGTCCAAAAGGGGGCATAATTTGCTCAAAATACATGTCAGAGTTATGGGACTTGTCCCAGAGAGGTTGGTTATTGACCTAGAAAAAGAAAAAATAAGTTTCAAAGCTATATGCCTTTAACTGATGGCTGTATGTACTTGCATGCAAAAACTTAACCAAGGTGTGACGCCGACGCCGACGCCGACGCCAGGGTGAGTAGAATAGCTAGACTATTCTTCGAATAGTCGAGCTAAAAATACGATTCCGCGGACGTCTGAACTGCTGTACAAAATTATTGTAAAAAGATCGCCAATATCTACGAGTTTGGTATTATTTTCGAAAAGATTAATAAAAACATCAATTAAATGTATAAATCTGAACATTTTGATGCAAGAATCGGGCATTATTAAAGCATGAGAATCGAAACATGAATGAAAATTTTCACGGCGTTTCGATCTCGCACCTGATAAACTTACGAGTTTGGGACATGTAAATTTCGGATAAAAATTTTAAGGCGACTTTTTCATAGCTAAGTTAATACTTTATTTATATATTCATGAAAATAATAAAGCAATAATCAATTTCCTTAAATAATTACTGTTTTATAAGTTATAGCAAGACCCACAGAAAGTGGAAATATATAATTATAGGCTGGAAACTGAATAATATGCCGATTCTTCTCCTTAAATTCCTCGATTTCTCCCTAAATTCTGCGGAGGGAGGTCACTTCTCCCTAAAATTTTGACCTAGGATGATCCCTGAAGGATGTGTTTAAGCACTTTCCCATACACTTGTTTCACATTATACAACCTCTTTAACATACTTCCATTACAAAATTGTCCATAATTTGGTCAATGTTTGTGCAATTTTGATGAAATTTTTTCAGAATGTAGAATGGGAATTTTTGCACTCATTCTGGGAAAAATACATACTTTTTGGCATTGGGAATATAGCCGGAATAAAAACGGCGGAAAAAAAACCCTGGGTCAAGATCAAGGTCAAAGTTCATTTTGGAACATACACCTATGCATGTGGTCCAAATTTGAAGCCTGTACCTTCAGAAATGTGAAAGTAGGTCACAAGGTCAAAATCAAGGTCAAATTTCTTTTCGGTACACAAACCTATGCATGTGGTCCAAATCTGAAGGCTGTACCTACAGAAATGTGGAAGTAGGTCACTATGACAATCTCAAGATCAAAGTTCATTTTTCAAAGTTTCTTACATATAAGTAAATATAATATGTACATGTGTCACACCCAGGGATGTGGCCTATCATTAATTTGAACAATTACAGTTATATCACAAGCAAAATAGGTATTACCGGTATCACTCAGAGAAAAAGATTTATTAAGTTTGATAGCTAAAAACCTATTTTTAACCATAGTGACCTAAATGTTCGATGAACTGGAACTATTTGAACAACTTTGAAAGAAGGCCACCCAGGGATCATTTGTGTAGTTTCATCAAAATCCATTCAGCAGTTTTGGAGGAGATGTCATTTAAAGAAACTAAAAATCGGGCCAGCAGTTTCATACTAATTATACAATATATGGGACAAGTAACCACACTCCTGACGGCCATGTTTTTTTTACTTAAATCAGAATAATTTGAACAAGCTTGGTAGGATATCACTCAAGGACAGTTTGTGTGAAATCATTTTAAAATTGGGAAAGCAGTTTTATACAAGAAATTTTTTTTAAGTTTACACTATATACATATATTATTATATTATATAGTTAGGGGAAAAAACACCATCTGGTGGCTGCGTTTTTTCATGAATCAGAATTATTTCATCAATCTTGGTAGAAGGTAACTCAAGGACAGTTTGTGTGAAATCAATTTAAAATCAGGTCAGCAGTTTCATACAAGATTTTGTTTTTCTACTACATACGTTTATGCAAAAGTGACCCAAGCCCATGTTTATTGACGTATCAGAATAATTTGAATAATGTTGGGACAGGGTCACGCAAGGACTATTTGTGTGGAAGTATTTAAAATCAGGCCAACATTTTTCTGCTAAAACTTTTTAAAGTTTCCATTATATACATGCAGGCGGAAATGACCATGTCCCCCTGGCAGCCATGTTTTTGGACGAATTTGAATAATTTGAACGATCTTGGTGGAAGGTTACAAAAGTACTATTTGTGTGTAAATTATTTAAAAATCGGACTTGCTGTTTAGGAAAGTATGTCGTTTGAAGATTTTTCTATTTTTAGCTCTGGTGGCCCCTATGTTCAACTAAGCAAATCCATTTTAACAATGTTGGAAGAAGACTACCAAAGGAACATCTAAGCCAAGTTTCATCAACGTTCACCACATAAGTTTCAGAGGAGATAACGTTTGAAGAGTGGACAGATGGACCCTGGATGATGAGTGATCACAATAGCTCACCCTGAGCATTTTGAGCTCAGAAAAGCTCAAAAGGGACTTACTTCCACTGTATACTGTTTTTTGATTTCTTCTCAATGAGTCCAATACCCTCTAAGACATTTGTAATATCATAGATCCTTCTCTTCTGACGAACTGCCAGTTGATCTGCAGCCTGCAAAATATAAACACAGGTGATCAGACCAAACAAGAGACCCAAAAGGCCAAAGCTGATAACCTGATGAAAATTCCTGACCAATTGACTGCTGGCTTTTAGTCAAGTTTGGCGGACATGTTTTACTAAAAGTTAATTTAAAGATTTACCTACTTTTTGCTTGAACAGTCCAAAAATGAGCAAACATTAAAACAAACAGAGTTTGGTGAATATCTATACAGCTGTTCATGATAAGAAGTTGTTTGTAGAATTTTCTGTCTTTATAGCTCTGATGATCCCTAAAAGGGGCCAAGCAGAACCATTTAAACAAAGCCGACAGGAGTCTGTGCCAAGGATGCTACATGCCGAATTTGGTGAAATTTGATCTGGCAGTTCATAAGGTGTTTAAAGTTGTTTTTTTTTCTATTTTTAGCCCAGGCAGCCCCTAAAATTGTTCAATTCTGAATAAAAGACAGTTACAATGCTTTCTTAACTAACACATGATTTTTTTTTTTTTTAATTTAACATCGCACCGACACATGTTAGGTCATATGGCAACTTTCCAGCTTTTAAATGGTGGAGGAAGACCCCAGGTGCCCCTCCGTGCATTATTTCATCACGACCGGGCACCTTGGTAGAACCACCGACCTTCCGTAAGCCAGCTGGATGGCTTCCTAACATGAAGAATTCAACGCCCCGAGTGAGGCTCGAACCCACATCGATGAGGGGCAAGTGATTTGTAGTCAGCGACCTTAACAGTTAACCACTCAGCCACAGAAGCCCCTAACACACGAAATTGTAATGTCAACATGTAACCTTATGTACATCCAGTCTACCGAATACACATCATGGGAGGCCTGTGCAATTTTCCCACCAAAATACCTGTTAACTAGCTGTTGTTACACAAGAAATTCAGAAAATGTGTCAATCTTAACAATAACAAGCGGAATCCCAATGAGAACATCAGGTGCAAAACTTCATAGGCTATATAACAATCCTCTAATGTTTTATGACTCTAGTCATCAAGTACATTTTGACATACATGCGGCACAAACTTATTTTTTGACTAAGTCAAGGGCCATAATTCTAGTCTTGCAAAGAAAACACCACGTGTACAATTTCACATGCTATATAACAATCCCTGATGTTTTATGACTCTAAGTTAAATACTTTTTGAGATACAAACTTGCATCCCATTTATGCATATTTTCGACAATCAAGGGCCATAACTCTGGTCTGACTAAAAAATTCCAGAACAAAATCCCAGGTGCACAACTTCACATGCTGAATAATATTCCTTTCATATTCGATGAACCTAGATCATATACTTTTTGAGATACATGCGACACAACTTTTATGCCTTTTACACATATATTTTTTTTTTACTAAGTCAAGGGCCATATCTCTGGTCTGACCGAGTGATATCTCTAACAAAACCCCAGCTGTACATCTTCACATGCTGTATAATATTCCTGTAACATTTCACAAGACTGGGTTTAATACTTTTTGAGATACATATAAAACAAAGTTAGGCCTTTTTTATGCGTATTACTGACTAAGTCAAGGGCCACAACTCTGGTCTGACGGTGTAAGATCAAAATTCTAATTTTAAGATTGAAAAAAAAAATGAGGGGGGCACAGTAAGTACAAGTATGTCCTGACGCCAAAAATAACCTGACAATTCCTCGATCATTATTCTAAACTTTGTTGTTAAATTTCAGGCAGTTCAAAAACACTAAGGATAAGGATATCATTTTCTGCATGTCCAGGCCAAGATATGGTTTAAAAACATCTTGAGGCCACCTTTAAAAAGGTCTTTGTTTGCTGTCTCCCGAGCCTACTCTGTGAAGTTGGGTAGGTAGGTTGGCAAATTATTTTTTTTAATTCCAGTGCTACTTATAACTAATTATTTTATATTTCTCATGAAGATAAATGAATAAAATATGAAAAGATATCTTACGTCATTTTACATCTGCTTTGTCGATACTTTTGCGAATATTTGAAAAAAATCTAAATTTTAAATGATACGATTAAACTTCTTTCTGCTCTTATACATCAACAACTAAAATTCTAAATTGTTATCATTTTATGTGGGCGGCACGGGTGGGAAACGCATAATCCAATTCCCACTGGGAATACACTTAAAATGGGTTGCAAGACTTCCGACGCTGGTGTTGCGCATCAATATATACAAAATAGAGGTAGGTGGGTTTTTGTTTTTGTAAATAATGACACATTTACGAGTGTTTTCGAAAAAAGCAAAATACTATTTGACACAAAAATGAACAAAGATCATCTGTTTAAAATACAAAATATATAATTTAAGAATCAGCCCTGTTATAACGAAAACTCTGCTGGCTGTAACTGTCAAACAAGAGGGTCATGATGACCCTGGATCGCTCACTTGAGTAATATGAACTACATGTTTCAAATGTCAAATTGATGATAAAATATTAAGAAAGTCAGTAGGTCACATTCATGGTCAATGAAATTCAGTTTTATGATTTGTGTGTAAAACTGTGTATATCATCAAAATTCCAAGGCTGTATCTTAAAAAACAAGGAAGTAGGTCAGTAGGCCAAGGTCAAAGTCAAGTGACATCATATTACTTGGGGTCATCAGGTAATTATAATTAAACAGTCCTGGAAATAGGATCAGATGATTTTTTAAGTATTTTTCCTATATAACTCACATAATAACTAAGTGACCCCAGGGCGGGGCCTCTATTAACCCCTGGGGCAAAATTTGAACAATTTTGGTAGAGGACTACTAGACAATGCACCATACCAAATATCAAAAGCCTAGGTCGTATGGTTTCAGACAAGAAGATTTTTAAAGCTTTTTCCTATATAAGTCTATATAAAACTTGGGACCTCAGGGCAGGGCCTCTTTTCACCCAAGGGGTACTATTTGAACAATTTTGGTTGAGGACCATAAGACAACGCTACAAACCAAATATCAAAGGTCTAAGTGTTATGGTTTCAGACAAGAAGATTTTTAAACTGTTTTTCCTATATAAGTCTATGTAAAACTTGAGACCCCTGGGGCGGGGCCATATTTGAGTCTAGTGGTGTAATTTGAACAATCTTGGTAGAGGACCACTGGATGATGCTACATACCAAATATCAAAGCCCTAGGCCATGTGGTTTTGTACAAGACGATTTTCAAAGTTTTCCCTATATAAGTCTATATAAACCATGTGACTCCCCGAGGGGGGGGGGGGGCTATATTTGACCTTAGGGAGATAAATTGAATAATTTTGGTAGAGGACCCTAGATGATGCTACACACTAGATATCAAAGCCCTAGGCCCTGTGGTTTTGGACAAGAAGATTTTTAAAGTTTTTCCTTTTGGTTGCCATAGAAACCAGAGTTCTGCATGAAATTAAATTCTTTGAACAAATTTGAAAGGGGGCCACCGAAGAATCATTCCTGTGAAGTTTGGTGTAATACATCAAGCGGTCACAATAAAAAATATGGAATCATGAAATGTTAATTTTCTTTCAAACTCTTGTGCCTTTTTTCCGAAAATGTGACGCTTCTAATGATCAAACACGTGTGAAACAGTCACGAATATTACATACACTTGAATAAAATGTTGCTTTTGGGTGAAAGATTGGCAAAAAACAATCAGGAATGGGGTTGCGCCCCCAGGAATGGAGTTGTGCGTATACATTATATACATTATGATGTATGATTTTTCGAGAAAAATTATACTTGTCTCATACTAAGCAAAATCATAACATCACATACCTCAATTTGGTCCTTTTTTTTTACGCGTAACACCAGCACCAGACATCGCGCAACCCATTTTAAGCATATTCCCAGCGGGGATTGGATTGCGCATTTACTACCCATGGGAGAGCTGGACCTCAGTCTGGGTAGGATGTGTGGTAGTGTTAAACGTATTTCATTTCGTAGGGTTTAGTTTTTTTTTATGATTTAATTTTGTTCATGTCTTTTTTTTAACAGACCAACTTAATGTAAGGGGAGAGAGAGTGATATCTGATGAGGCTATGGGTCCATGGTAATGTAGTTTAAAAGGATTCACCAAAAAAAATCACACTCCCAATCTCCAGATCTAAAAATTTCTTTCCGTAAATACTGTGTGCTAAAACAATCTACATTTCTAAAACTTCACTTAAAGTAATTTACATAAGCTCCTAAATACTGAAATCTATCTGCATAAAAATTAATATGTTACGAGGAAAATATGCACACGTTTAATAAACAGAAAACTTACAACATGAAACGCATGTGTATTGTTTTCCCACCGAAATATACAGTGCGTCAGCAATTAATTCACTTTTAACGCTCAGGACACATTTAAAAGTCTTTGTTTGCTGTCTCCCGAGCCTACTGTGAAGTTGGGTAGGTAGGCTGGCAAATTATTTTTTTTATAATATTCCAGTGCTACTTATAACTAAATTATTTTATATTTCTCATGAAGATAAATGAATAAAATATGAAAAGATATATTACGTCATTTTACATCTATTTGTTGATACTTTTGCGAACATCTGAAAAAAAAAATCTAAATTTTAAATTATACAATTAAACTCCTTTCTGCTCTTCTACAACAATGATTATCGCATAGTGCAGCAGCTTTCCTTTGATCTTTGCAGTATGTTAAACATGGTAACACACATTAATACTACAAAATCTGTGCTGATATTTCACAAAACTGTTACGATATATATCAACACAGAAATCAGAGAAAGAATTATCAACACAGAAATCAGAGAAAGAATTATCACAAACACCTACATTTATAAAGTAAAAGAATAAATAAACTAGAATATTTCAAAAACTCGATAGTTAATTATAGCCAAATTCAGAAATATATGAAATTCTGAGATTTCTCAATTTGATTTTTTTTTTTTACAAACAAAACAACAAGTTTTACAATATGTTTGGCCAATGAAATGCAAAGATTTAAAACCAATGCAGAAATCTGTTGGATACTTTTATCTGGGGAACACATTTTCTAAAACAGAAGTTTTAGTGTTTCAGTCAGCGAGGCGCAAAAAAGGGAATCGAAAGAGTAAAAATAATGATAAACAAATTTAAATGAAAATAATATATAAATTTTAATGATAAAACTATGCGATAAAACAGTTATAATATGTAATGCTCGTGTGTTACGAGGATATATCAGAGCTAGGGGTACATCTCGGTATTTTTCTCTGCATATATCTGTCTCAGCCTACCGGCCTCGACGATATGTGCAGAGAAAAATACCCTCGATGTACCCCAAGCTCTGATATATCCTCGTAACACACTCTCACACATACTATAACTATTACCTAACATTCTAAATTGTTGTTATCATTTTATGTGGGAGAGCTGGACCTCAGTCTGGTTAGGATATGTGGTAGTGTAAAACGTATTTCATTTCGTAGGGTTTAGTTTTTTTTTATAATTTAATTTTGTTCATGTTTTTGTAACAGACAAACTTAATGTAAGGGGAGAGAGAGTGATATCTGATGAGGCTACGGGTCCATGGTAATGTAGTTTAAAAGGATTCACCAAAAAAATTTCCTTCTGTAAATACTGTGTGCTAAAACAATCTAAATTTCTGAAACTTTACTTAAAAGTAATTCAATAAGCCTCTAAATACTGAAATCTATTTGCATATGTTATGAGGAAAATATGCACACATTCAGTAAACAGAAAACTTACAACATGAAATGCAAGTGTATAGTTTTCCGGCTGAAATATACAGAGTGCGTCAGCAATTCATTAATTTTTAGCGCTCAGAGTTCAGAATTTTTGTTTACCGTCTGTATATCAAGTCGTGAAACATGAGATTCTGAGCTATTTTCATATTAACATCCGATAAATTGATACAGATATATCTATATAATTTATAGATGTAACAGATATGCTACACTCCCTAAACCTTCGTCAACTGGATTTAAGGCATATAGATTCTAGGTTATCACTCTTCTATAAGAGTCTCAACTATACTGTATACTGATTAAGAACCCCTAAAAACAATCAGGCTACTAAATAAATAACAAGCAACTACTGTATGCATTTGCCAGACAAGCATGTATTGTCTGACCACATAGCAATGTTAACGTAACATAACAGAGGTATGCAATATATGTATGTAATAACAGAATGACTTTGCATGCAATATATGTATGTAATAACAGAATGACGTTGCAAAATTCAAATACGCACAAAAGCTATTCGCTATTCGTTAAAATCCTATTCATACACATTTGCAATTTTACAACCAAAGTGAGAAACGAGCTTTTGAAAACTAATGTGGTCTTGTGTAAATTCAATATATATAAATATATACATACATACATATATAATACCAATTCAGGGTTTTCCCTGACGCACAAATCCTGCGTCATAGTCGCACTTTTCTGACAAATGACCCGTAAAAATAAATTCTGTGCGTCACAGTGGACGCAATTTCTTGAAAATCTAAATCAGGCCAATTTTGTTTACAAAGAGCGATTTTCTGAAAATGTACTCTCAGTTTTGTCATTATATGCAGACTGTGTCACCAATTTTCTATATTTGCGTCGATTCACCAGTTCACATTTCACAAATTTAATACCCAGTCTGATAATTTGACTGATTAACATTTAATAACAGTTGTTATCGCTGCTCGCTACTACTACCAGTAGTACCAGTCTGCTGTTTACTAAAAATGGCTCGAAAGCAAAGCAAGCTGACGATGTTTATGACATCGTCGGCAGCAAGTACAATAGGACCCAGTGGTTCAGAGTGCCTGTTTCTACTATAACACTGCCTGGTAAAAAGTACTAAAACCTATTTTAGCACATATATAAATAAAAGTCAAACATAGCTGTTCTTATCATTTTATTCAGTGACAAATATAAGGAAAGGAGGTTTCCTGAGATTTCAATCTGTATAATCACTAGTATAAGTAAAACTAAGTTTTATTCAAAATACTAATTTTAATATATCTGTATGACCCCCAAAATTTGGAAATGACCCCCAGATGTGAAACACTGGGGGTCACAATGACCCTCATTTTCAAAAGTCAAGGGAAAACACTGTACCATACGTCCTTCGACTAATTAGCATTTTTGAAAAATACATATATAAAATTCATTGACTAGACTTTAAAATTAGTCTTGCTGCACGCAAACAAGTCGGTCAGGAAAAAACAGAGATCTCTTTTTGGAATGCTCTGAAAACCTGTGTCCGTAGCCATGCAAGATCGCTTAATGACGTACCTCATTTTCTGCAGCATGGACGTATGCTATTATAAAAACAAACAAGATCTTTAAACTAACACTAGATCGTCATTTTTTTTTTTATATATATACTTTTGAACACAGTACATCTATTAAGGTGTCTTAAAAACACAAAACTAAAAAGAAAATTTAATTAAAAAATTGTATGTCCTTTCTACTTGAGTGTGTCCCGTAGACTGAATTCACATTTCAATAAACAACCTAAAGTAAAATACACCCATGAGTATCCCGTGCAAAAATTTACACACTGAAACTATACTTCTCACAAAAGTAAACGCAATGTAAAGACAATATTTTCGCGCTATACTGCCGAAATGCGCAAAAATTTCAGTCTTAACTATACTGTATACTGATTAAGAACCCCTAAAAACAATCAGGCTACTAAATAAATAACAAGCAACTACTGTATGCATTTGCCGGACAAGCATGTAGACCATAAAAAGTCAGGGCTTGAGCATATGGCTGTAGTTAAATACATGTAGTATAAGATCTCGGGTCTCCCCCTCCCACACTCTCCCCCTGCTCTTTGCTTCGCGACTCACAAGTGCCCTTTCAACCAGCAGCACCCTGCCATTTTCAGATCCTGGCTGGAACATTGATGTGTACACTTACATGTATAAGTTGCTAGAAGATTATGCCAATGGGGATTTAGAAATATTAGGTATATCAGTTTCAATTTCAAAACGTTTGCAGTTTTAGTTTTACTTTATTAAGTATTTTCCATAATATTTATGATATAATATTAAATGGTAAATTCTATCTTTGCAGATTTTTCTGTTAATGGATATAAAATCTTGAAAATTTACTAACAGACTTCGATAAACCTTAGTTACAGATAGAATATATTGAATATACAAGAGCTTAGCTAATTCTTCTAATTGAAGGTTTTATTCGAAGTGGGGGTAAGAACAGGGAAAAATGTTTTTCTACCTTGTAAACTTATATTTTTGGAATAAAAAGGGTGTTATTTACATTGTTTCACTCAAATATATTGACTGAAGAGCAAAAAAACATATAACATTAAAGAATACCATAATCTTAATGGACCACTAGGGGAACAATTTTTTCATAGAATTAGCAAAAAAACGTGTAAAATCGAGGTCTACACAATACATCGCAAAAAATGTGATAAATTCTTTGTTTACCATTGGAATTTGTTTGGATTTGATTTTTTGTGTTTCTAAAAGACCCAGCTATAATCCTGTGGTAATTTCATATTGATATATCCTGTTTTCTCATATTCTCGGGGGCCTAAGGTGTTGTTTTTATTCCCAGTAACAGATTAACCATTTCATAAACAGCATTTAGGTATTATTTTGTAGAAAATCCACTTGTCTTTCACGGTCACACATTAAACCGGAATCCACCTAAAAACCGGAATACACCGGAATACACTTACATAACCGGAATACACCTGTATTTTTTTTAATTAAATTTTATTTTAAAGGGTATTTTGATTTAATTCAATCACATATATCATAATAATTAACATAACGAAAGGAAAATAAAATATGTCACGCAAAATGATTTATACGACATTAAAGGTTCGGCGACGCGGCGGGAAATTTACATAACCGAAATACACCCTGTATTTTATAAATAAATGGTATTTCTGTAAGTTTTTGATATGATTCAATCAATATATCATAGAAATTAATATACGAAAGGAAAATAAAATACATTCACGCAAAATGATTCTATACGAGATTGAAGTTCGGCGACCGCACTGGAAATTTTCATAACCGAAATACGCCTGTATTTTATCAATAAATGGTATTTCTGTACGTTTTCTGATATAATTCAATCAAATATATCATAGCTAATTAATATACGAAAGGAAAATAAAATACTTTATCGCAAATCGATCTTATAAGCGATTGAAATGCGGCGATCGCGTCGGAAATTATCATAACCGAAATACACGCGTATTATATTAATAACTGGTATTTTGAAGGGTTTAATGCAGAACTCATTCGTATATATTATGAATAATAAATCGAAATGGAAAATAAAATACTTGATTAACTTAATGATTTACTTTATTAACGCAAAACGAATTGATCAGATGAAATTCGGCTAGCGCACGGGAACATGAATGAATGTTTGAGAGAAGTTTATAAAAGTTAATTCTGTAACGAGATTAAACTCTGCGATCTTAGGGAATAATGTACGCTTACGAGAATGACCGTAATCTAGAGTAGATATCCCAACAAATAAAGTTTATTTATTTATGATCATCAATTGGTCTATTCGGGTTTATTCTGAAAGATTTTAAAATTAACTGACACCTCGTTTGCAATAGTTGGTAGTTTGTAATAAATGCCCTCAGATTTTTCTGAAAACATTTTCTGAAAACAAGTTATCTTTTTTTTATATATGATTTAAAAACTTTTGGGTTGAAGTCTATGACGAAATTCCGACATAATAAGTTCAAGTGTGTTTCTTTAAATACCGACGCGCGGCTGCTAATTGCTGTCTTGTAATCAAAAAAGTGTTGACACGGCAGTCTTTGAATTGCCGACTGCTGTTTGTCACACGAAACTGCGGGTCTTTGATATTTACAAAGTTACCTTAGATGAGTATTAACACCCCCAAATAATTTCTAAGCTAAATCTGTATTATACCTATTTCTTAAGATTCTTGTAAAATTAAATCGTGTAGACAGAAAAGTTACAACATTTTAAAAATTACGGACTGAAATTGCAGGTGCCCCTGCGCGAATTACAAAATAACATTTTACCGATCAAGAATATACCGTCTTACAAATGATACTTTAATAACAGAACGATAAATTAATGTACCCGTATACAACAGAAAGGAAAACTGTTTATTTGTTAGAAAAATCGTATTGATCACGTGTCATTACCAAACAAAATGCAAAACAACAAAACAATCGCGGTGATAAATATGCCAAGTGTCAACCGGCATCCCAATCAAAAATGTTCATTCCTCAAAAGGGCGTATGATGTAATTTGATGTACATTGAACCCAGAGTTGATAGATTCAAGATTTTGTTACAACTATATACATTTATAAAGAGCGGCAAATGCTTATTATTTTCTAATTGTACTTTTGACAAAACTTTACTGACGAATAAATCATAAACGTTAAAATTACATCTGGCACTTTATTTGTTCATTTATAGAGAATTGGGTTTTTGGTCGTTATAATACAAGAAATTGAAAATAAAAATGGACCGCGTCACGATAAAAGCATATTTATCGCGTCGTTAGTTATAATTAGTTATAACTGATCATTGTGTAGTCTAGCTAGAGTCATTTTAAGGGGGCCTGCGGTCTTAGACAAAAATTATTAAATAATAATGATCACAAAAGAATTTGCTAAGTAAAAAATGAAGACTGTTTTTTTCTGAAAATGCATTCATTCTTGGCGTTAAAATAATTCCCCTGTTACCTGAAATATGAAATTTCATTATAAATAATCTGCGCTCGTGCAACTGTGTTGCTTAATGGTTACACTGTATTTCATCAAGTAATATATATAATACCATTTAAAGATTATTTTGAAAATAATATTTAACCCCAAAAAAAAAAAAAAATCAAAGTTTTAAAGAAATTTACCTACCAAAAGTTAAAAGCTAACAAAATAATGACGATTGTAGTTCATTCACCGAGTGCGCAAATTTCACGTGCGCTCAAGACATTTCATCCTCGTATAAAAACGTTTCGCGCTTTTTAATTTGCTTTTTTAAAATTTAAATTATTCTTTTTAAATATGATTGAATCCTGTCATTAACCCTAAAAAATACATTTATTAAAGAAACACAGGTGTACATTAGAGAATTTTAGGACACAGAAATTCATTCACGAATGCGCAAATTCCACTGCGCTCGCTGGTTTTCAATCGTGTACAAGACGTAATGCGCAAAAGTATTTTAATTCCTTTTGAAAATTAATTATTTATGATATATATGTTTGAATTCAGTCATAAACAATTTCAAAAATACCATTTTTTGAAGTAATACGGGTGTATTTCGGTTAAGGTAATTTCCCGAGCGGTCGCCAAAATTTTATCTGGTATAAAATCGTTTTGCCTTAAAATACTTTATTTTCCTTTTGTAAACTACTATTTATATTACACAGAAATGATTTTCTGCAAAAAATCTCTACCAAATCATTTATTAATAAAATACGGTGTATTCGGTTTTGAAAATTTTCCCCTGCGGGCGCCGAACTTCAGTCTCGTATAAAATCATTTTGCGTGAACGTATTTTTTTTTTCCTTTCTTATGTTAATTATTTTTTGATATATATGAATTTAATTATATCAAAACACTTCAAAAATACCTTTAAATTAAAAAATACAGGGGGTATTCCGGTTATGTAAAGTGTATTCCGGTGTATTCCGGTTTTTAGGTGGATTCCGGTTTAATGTGTGACCCGTCTTTCACATGGAGTCATAAAATGTTACAGAAATTATCCCATTTAATTATTTTGTTACTGTATTTGATACCACCCTCACCCGCAGAAATGGACCAAGAGTTCTCGTATTCCCCCTGGATTTAGATTTGACTTTTCATCACAAATAAGTTGTAGAATTTAAAACATTAAAATTACCATTGTGCAGGCCTCCTAGCAGGCCTGAACAAAAATAAAGGTTTTTATAAAGGCTCCAATCTATGGAAATAAAGGCCTTTTGGTGTAAAATATTAAAAAATAAAGAGTAAATAAAGGCTATTTTTGTCGGAATTCTCGTTGAAAACACATTATATATATAGGTATTTACTACATGTATGTGGTCTGGTGAACACAACAGCATTCTGAAAAACTCAAGGTGAAAGATACACAAGCAGTATCCTAATAACAATACTTAAAAGGGGGGAAGAAATACAGTAGTATAACCATTACTTGCTTTAAACTGGCACGGCAAGCAGTCTGAACAAAAATATAGGTTTGGAGTGAAAATTACAGGCTATTTTGCCGTTTTAAAGGTTTTTTCAGAAGATTTAAAGGTTTTAAAGGTTTGCTCTGAACTTAAAGGTTTTTAAAGGTTTTAAAGGCTTCACTAGGAGGCCTGCATTGTGTAATAAAAAGATATATTCTGTAGTAAATACATCAAGAACTATGACAATTAATTGCATAATCAATAATTTATGGAAAATTTGCTAACACCACCAGAAAAAAATAAGGATTTTTTTGAAAACTGAGTAAAATGCTGGTAGTTTCGTCAATATGCGTTTAAATCACTTGAAATTTTGAATTTCAGTGTGTCAGTTGTGTACCATTCCTGTCTAGAAAAAAACAAACATTAGATTATTTGACAACTTTAAGGCGAAAAACGAGAATATGAGAAACCCTGAGAATACGAGAAACAGGGATATTGTAATTTTGAAAATTTCATTCCTATACCTAGACACTTCCTTGTTTAAAACTTGAAAAAAGGCTAATCTAAACACTACCCCCATACCGTAAAACCGGGAACGGGGGTTTGTTGGTGGTTAATCAGGAAAACGGGATTTTATCCATAATTTCGATATCGAGAATAAGTCATCTCAGTAAGCCGAATGAGTCACAGGCACGGGTCCAGTGTTTATTTATTTATTTTTCTTTTTTTTTTTTTTTGTTTAATATAAAAATCCTTTTTTTTTCACACAATTAACCTTTTATATGTTAGTCAAATGAAAAAAAAAAATCGATGACAAAAAATCCGGTCACAGTATCATATACATTGAAAAGGTGAACTACGCCAGCGTAACGCTATGGGAAGCTACTCGGCAAACTTGTGGAACATTTCAAAATCGATGTTTATACACTTGCAGCCGCTACCTGCATGATTGCACCTTCGAAACATTTAAAGCCTTCCATAAATATTAAACTGACCCCACAAATTGCTTTGAAAAACACAGTACAAGTCTCTACGAGCGAAATATTTCAGTTATTCCCGGTGATTTCATTCCGGATAGCGGACGTGTTCCTGGTTTTTATCACTTCGTTTGGCAGCTGAAATCGTCGGGGATATTTGAAATATTTCGCTCCTAGGGACTTGTACTGTGTATTTCAAAGCAATTTTTTTTCATTTGACTAACATATATAAAGTATATTTGTGTGAAAAAAAAATCATATCAAACAAAAAAAATATACACTGGACCCGTGCCTGTGGAATGAGTAAGCTACCAAATCGTTGTGCAAGTAACAAATTGGTTATTTGCGCAAGGCAATTTACCAAACAAGGACACTGAAATGCAAAACTATATTACCACTTTCAAATCTAAAACCCCGTCTTTTGCTTCTTGGAGTAATGTAACAAACTTCGTTGTCAAAAGTCCCAAACTTTTTTCATGACGGTTCGTTGGTTGGTCTGTATCGATATTTACATGAAAACCCGACATCATACATTAAGAAAATATCCGTTTTCTAGTACATATGAATGTTCCTTTTGAATCATGCAAGCGTTGTACTGATATAATGTAATTCTTTTCCGTACTCATGAATTTAACTCTTTCGCCTCGCCGGCTGATTTCCTTAGTCGGCCATTATGACAACGGAATCATGGGAATATTGCGTCACGCGTGGTTTGCAATCGAAGTTGGCTATTATCACGGTTTGTCCTTTCCTGATAAAAGTAAAGTCCTAAGTTCCTGAAATTGGCTCTAAATATCCAAGATTTATAGAGAAGCACCAAAAATGCTACAATTTGATTGATCAATGACATTTTCCCAAATATGCAATTTTTTCTCATCAGATGTAAAAAATGGAATGAATCTCTTCAAAAAACAATTACTGGTTGGGGCCATTTTCCGGACAAGACCAGTTTCCGGACACATGTAATATCCGCTTTAGGCTGAACACCACTAAATCCGGCTGTTCTTTATTTCATATAAAATCCACTCACTTCATAACGGTGTTTCGACATTTTCTAGCATATCAGATTTTCAGAGACTTATATTCCCATAAAGAACTAGATCGCTACTTTAGAAAAACAAAAAGAAAAGGGGGTGTTAACTTTTATATAAGAAAACTACAGTTCGTTAAATACAACCCGCTGATTTTACTACTTTTCGCTTCTTTCAATTTCTCTTTTCGTGACATTAAATTCTTACGCCGCCATTTTTATCTAGCAGCCAATAGGAACATGCCGATTTCATTAGAATGCAAAGTGATACATACTGAAACGCGGTAGGGTAAAAGTAAGCACGTTGCTGCCGAGAAAATGCACTAGGAAAGGAAAAAGATTAGTACTATTTATATTTGGACTACTTGTGACTAGACCTGCGGAGGCTTACATTCTATTTGGTAGTGATCAGCCTATAAGAGAACTTTTTTGTTTGATTTTTCCATGAATTTGCATTCATTCTCAAGGTACACCTATTTCACAATGATTCTGCTTTGTTTTGGTGCAAAATATTGAGAAAATGTAGAGAAATGACAATTCATTACAGGTCACCCCCATCCCCAAAATTATGCAAAATTTAGCCCTGTGCAAGCAATATTTCAATTAATTTTACCTTATTCGTGGAATTTACATTGAACACCCATTTAATCGTTACGATGTTTGTCATTTTCATTCAGAAACATGCTAATTTCAATATTATTTAGACAACTGAAGTGCTAAAATGCGAGAAAAGACATTTACTAGGTCCTAAAACGAACCAAAATAGTGCCACCTGGTCGAAAATTCGATCTAAATTCCAAAAACACAAGAAATTTAAGCGTTTTCAGCCATTTGTTACCGTTTTACATCATAAAGAATAGATTAATGGCATTTCCATTCATTTTCGAGGGGTTTCAGAAAATAACATGTATTGCCCCTTATAGGCTGAACACCACTAAATCCGGCTGTTCTTTATTTCATATAAAATCCACTCACTTCATAACGGTGTTTCGACATTTTCTAGCATATCAGATTTTCAGAGACTTATATTCCCATAAAGAACTAGATCGCTACTTTAGAAAAACAAAAAGAAAAGGGGGGTGTTAACTTTTATATAAGAAAACTACAGTTCGTTAAATACAACCCGCTGATTTTACTACTTTTCGCTTCTTTCAATTTCTCTTTTCGTGACATTAAATTCTTACGCCGCCATTTTTATCTAGCAGCCAATAGGAACATGCCGATTTCATTAGAATGCAAAGTGATACATACTGAAACGCGGTAGGGTAAAAGTAAGCACGTTGCTGCCGAGAAAATGCACTAGGAAAGGAAAAAAGATTAGTACTATTTATATTTGGACTACTTGTGACTAGACCTGCGGAGGCTTACATTCTATTTGGTAGTGATCAGCCTTTATTTCTTTGTTATTAATGTAATTGTTTTATCTAGATCATTTAGATGTTTGTTCTTCATGTCTACAACAAACCACTGTTTTATTAGGCTGTATAATGTTTAGGTTTTTGATGATAACTCACCTGCGTTGACAAAACAACTTTCCGTCTTAACGGGGCACGAAGATAGCATTGCGCATGCGCAGTAGTTCACACATGCGAATGACAGACATCTCACCCCGATGACATTTCACCCCAAAAAATTGGATGACATTTCACCCCAAAGAGACAAATCACCCCAAAATAGAAGATGACAGGTCACCCCCATTTTTTTTTTGTTTCTTTTAATCATATTATTATATTGTTTAATAGATTGAATTATTATACACTTACATAATTTATTTTATGAAATTATTATCTCATCTATTGATATTTTGTGAAAATTATGACTGTAAAAATTTAATGTAAATATATGACATGTCACCCCGAAATATATAAAAGCTGTTTATTTGAGTATATATAAAATATACTGATTTTAATCATCTTTACAGACGATTATTTAGTCTGATGACATGTAAATGGATCATTTCAGATGTTGCCTTTGTATGTCATTTAATATCATTAAAGATGGTCAAACACATTTTAGCAACAATTTATGACCTGTTTCAGTCTTCTGTTACAGATTCATATAAGGAATTTTGTAATTATCTCCCTTTAATAGAAGTGTTTTTTTAAGGGAATTATTTCTTTTGATTTCAATACTTTGTCTACTGTTGCATTTAATGAATATTTGGAAATTTCAACAAACTAATTCTTGATTCACCCCAAGCAATTGATTATCTGTATAGATATGATATATCTGTAGATATCATAAAACGTATTCAAAACACAAGCAATAGTATTTCATGTAATATACCTTCTAGACAATAAATTACAACTGGGTAAGATGTTTACTAGTTTATTTAGATATTCATAAATCACATGAAAAAACAATACAATTATTTACATGACTTATTCACATAGCAAGCATCATAGCAAATATATAATACACCTATCACAACTCAATTGGGCAAGTTTCAAATTTCATCAGACACAGTGGCACAGTTCATGTTGGTCACAGTACATCTCCTTATCACCTAAAACTGTCCATAGTACGTTCCCACATTTCCAAGGAATTCTTCACACACAATGTCATGGTTATCATACTGATCCCATAAATCAAACAACCATTCATCACTGAGATGACATCGACGGGATGTACTTCCTTCAAGAAGTCTGGTCACTTCTAGATTCACCAACTTAGATTCTACAAGGAGGATCTCCAGAAGGCGGTAGGTCTTGACATTTCCTCTGCCGGCCTTTGTGTTCAGTTTTCGGTGCCACCCTGAAATTATAACAATTTCCCTATACATTACAACATAAAATTAAAAACAGTCAAATTAACTGTCAGTTTTGCATTTTAAAAGCCACATTCTTTGTCTACTTGTTACGAATAAAGTTTTTATTTATTTGTTCATATACTTTTTAAAAAATTGTCCATGGGCATGGTACTGTTTGGATCACTTAACTCCTGGGCTGCCTCGGAACAGGGCGGACACACATGGTTAAGTTTCTTCAGCCCCTTCTGGATAAGCCTGTAATCTCTACGGCTGATTCCTGAATTGATCATAAGATAACAACATATAATTTTGGAAAAACAAGTGCAATATGTAATAATTTGAGTTTCACCCTTAATTGTTTGTTATTTTATACCAGGGTTGGCAAAAACCAGAGTTTTTAGCATATTGACCAGCCCAGCACAGAGCAAAACATATATTTTATTAGATTTGTACATAGAACATCATCAATATATATTTATTATTTGCATTACATATAGTATAACATCACTGTAACTGTATGATAAATTATAATAAAAACAATTTACATATAGAGGATGATCATACATCATAGTTTACTAGACATGATAGTATTTCTAATTTTTAAACTTTCTTTAACATATTTTGCAATTTGTTAGTAGTTTGCAACAGCTGAATAAATTTGAACATCGATGGTCTTACATAAAAGTATTTCTTAATATATCTATTATGTAAATTCCTGTAACAAGGACAAATTAAAATAAAGTGGTACTCATCTAAATAGACGGGACCATTATTCTCAAAAGTGTGCAGAGGATTACAAAGATTGCAAAATATAAAGATTGTTTCACTGTGGTTAGTGCCAAAATGTTGAAAGGTGTTTACTTTCCCATAAAGAATATTTGTTGTGTAAATACACCATAATTTTGTTAATGAAGCTGTTTTGTCAGCTATCTTAGTCACAACTTCACCAATTTTTCAAAGTAGTAAAACTTAATGTTACAATTAGCTCACATTTTATAACCAATTAGACTAATTTTTTAAGCTGGATTGAGATGAAAGCTTCAAACTTATTGAAACCACCCTGGATTCCGCTTCCTGGAAAACCAGTACTTTATTAATACTAAACATCATACCTTTGAATGTTTAAGAACAGTTAGAAATGATTTTACTGGAAAAAATAACTGAACTGTATATTGATTTTTGGTTTCATCACAGGTCTTTTATTATTACACATGATGCATGGGTACTTTGGAACTTCAGCTGTCATGACAACAATTTATTTGTAAAATATGATAGAATTTGATTTCCCTTAGATAACTCTATTACAATATTCTTCTTTCTAGTTTCTGCATGGACATAAGACAGGCAGTGATTTTCCAGTATTAGAAACTACATGTATTTATTTTTCAATATCTATATTACATCACTAATACAGGTTTTTCTCATGGAACAGAAAATATATATGATATATTTTAACTTTTAATTATTACCAGTTTTCAAAACAATAAAAATAAAACTAACATCACAAAAATATAATTGTAACTGACACATAACTTAATCATAAAAGATATATTTGATTTTAGAAAGTAATAATTTTGATAACTTATTATGTTATAAAATATATAAAATATTTGTATTTCTTGTTAATGTGATTTAATTCAACTAAGAAATTGAAAATTACCCAGTCTGTCTATATCTTTCTGGAATAAAGACTCTGTATCAAGTGTCAGCAACTGTTGCCAATCAGTGACACATGGGAAATACACAGGAATTTACAGGAATTTCACAGGAATTTCATAAGAATTCACACTTAACCTACTAACATTATCAGTCAAATAAGTTACCTGAATATCTCCTATAATTATTTTATTGTTTTAGCATATATTCCAACTTCTAAAATCTAAAATAAGTGGAAATGATCAATATCAATCAAACATATCTTCATTAAAATCTATATATATTAATATATGAAAGACCAAAAATAAAAAATAAAAAGGCATTAAAATTTAAATCAAAACATCACCCTGCTATTCTTACCTTATCAAATATATGTTATCAAGGTTATAACTATTGGCTCACTATAATTTGGTTGATAATGTTTCATTTCAAAAAAATAATTTAAATTAAATATCCCAAAGGAGTTTCCATAAAGAAATTACTACCGTTATAAAAAAAAATTCATAACAAAGCTAATATAACACATATGGCGCCACTTGTCACACACGTCACATGTTACAGCTTCACATTTTGCAGTAACCTCCCTATCACAAACAACACAATCATTGTCAGACATTGTCCACAATTGCACTTTTATTAATAATTTGATATTAAATTCAGAAAATATTCCAACTTGGGTTAAATACACAATGTTTACTATTATAAATATTCCGTATCACAATAATTCAGATTCAAAGTTTCAAGAAGACATGAAATTAAGAAAATAAGTCTACAGTATATATAATAATCAGAAGCAATTAAATTCTCTCACTTAATTGCAATCAATTTTTGGTATAGAATTATTGTTTGATTTAAAAAAAAATATTTTATCTAAGAATATTTACAATAAAAAGCTATACTATTAGGATAATATTAATTACTCACTGTTTCTTTCATGTTTTCCTTTGATCAGAAATTCATCAAAAGACTTCAAAAACACCATAGAAATAATCGGATTACCCCCGAAAAGCTGATAATCTTTAATTGATTGATCAGTAAGTGATTAATAAAGTATAAAACCTAAAACCTGATTATGTTTTACTCAATTTAGAGCCGCTGATTGGTTGCCTTGCACTTCTTTAATCAATTGAATTTGAATTCTTTTATGTCATTTTCAAGTTGCATATTAATTGTTAATTGCACCTCTTTAATCAATTGAATTTCATTTCTTTTAAGTCATTTCTAAGTTGCATAATAATCATTAATTTCTTGTTTATGGTCAGAACATATCTGTTTAAATAACAAAAGAAAGAGAATAATCATTAATAAATAAAACTGTCCATATAATCAACTTTGAAATTAGCAATTGAGTTTTATTAATAGATGTACTCCTGCATTTTTCAACATGGCAAGAAGTAACATTATATATCAAAATCTGAAAATGGGGTGAAATGTCACTTCCAAAAAAATGAAATTTTGGGGTGAAGTGTCATCGGGGTGAAATGTCATCCAAAACAGGGGTGAATTGTCATGGGGTGAAATGTCATCGGGGTGAAGTGTCTGTTTTCCACACATGCCGAGGTATCAAGTGGGGAAGAAATAATCAAACTACATAATGATTGTTTGTTGATAACATGTTCTACTTTTAATTTCACGCTAAAGGTTACGTAAGATGCAGGGCTGTCGATTTTTGCACTAATTTTATTCTATATCTATTGGAATTATCAAGATTTCGTATAAGACGAAGTTCGAGTTTTTATAGTCAACCTCGGTTTGCGTTCGTAGCTGCTATTGAATGTCGGGTTATGTTTCATGTGCAATTTTGAAGAGATGAATGATAAAGAAATGTGTAGAAATAGTTTAATTACTTATTTTGATATCAAAGTAAAAACAAAACACTGTCAAAATATTTGTCCGGATACTGGTTTACCTGACGGGAAAAATAACTTATTTTAGTGACCCCATTTGAGGCCCCATGGAACCCATATTTTACGTCACAACGCGATGCTGATTACAACATCGGTTGTGGAAGGAGCTGAAGTTTGTGCAGTGTGGGCTTCATTTATGTCAAATATTTTTTTATGGAATAATGGAGCCGAAATATGAAAATGTGTCCGGAAAATGCTTCCCAACCAGTACAGTAATATTGTATAAAGCATGCATAAATACAATTTATATTGCTAGCACAAATTACGAAGCACTGTTGATCATAACCACGATTTTTCTTTTTTCTCGGTTTGACACATAAACACATCCTTTTAGGTATCTTTATCTGTGGGTATACGACGCAGGACCACGTCGGGAAAGCGACGGTAAATAAATTTACCTAATAGACATCTATAGAGATGTAGGGCCTATTTGAGGAATAGTCTCCGGGAGTGGTATTCAGTGTTTCTCAAATCTGTCATTTTTAGCTCGACTATTCATAGAATAGTACTTACTTAGAGCTATTGGACTCGCCCATGCGTCGGCGTCCGCGTCCAGATTTGGTTATGTTTTTGTAAGCTGACCAGTATATCTCAGTACTCACTAACTGGAATGGATTGAAACTTCACACACTTGTTCACTGTCATGATCTAAAATGTACAATGCAGGTCCCATAATTTTATTTTGCTTTTTTACAAAATTATGCCCCTTTTTCAACATAGAATTTTTTTGGTTAAGTTTTTGTATGTAAGCTGGTATCTCAGTACCCACTAATGGGAAAGAATTGAAACTTCACACACATGTTCACTATCATAATATGACATGCAGAGCAAAGGGTCAAGAACTCAACTTCGTATTTTACAAAATGATGCCCCTTTTTCAACTTAGGAGTTTTGGGTTGAATTCTTATATATGTAAGGTGGTATCTCAGTACCCACTAATGGGAATGGATTGAAACTTCATACACTTGTCCACTGTCATGAGCTGATAAGCACTGTGCAGGTTCCATAACCCTATTTTGCATTTTTACTAAATTATGCCCCTTTTCGATTTTCGTATTCATTCAGCCGACAAGGCTGTTGAATAGTCGAGCGTTGCTGTCCTCCGACAGCTCTTGTTTGACTAGTCTTTCAATGTTTGTACAATCCAAAATAATTCTCATTTGTTCGACTAGCTAGCATGATCCGAAGTCAACCTCAGTCAGTTGTATGTATTTTACCTCGATTTCTGAAAGAGTGGTATTTCATAATCGATTCAAGAATTTCACATTTTAGCACAAGATATTTTTGTTTTTTCGGCGACGCCGTCTAAATTCGTTTTCGTTACCTATGCCACGTGACTTCAGTTTGCAAATCAAAGTACTTGATAACGCATTATAGATAATTTATCAAAATGGAAGATTTATGCAACACTCTGCCTGATTGGACGAGAGTGTCAATTTCTTTCACTCTGTTGATTGTGCTACGCTGAGTGAAATGTAGACAAAGCGTTTATCCTAAACGACGCTGTTCACAGTTTTAAAGCTAACTTTGGCTTAGTATATTTAGCAAGAATATTGATATATCTCAAAATGATAAGTAAGTTTAATAAATATGATAAAAACCTGTTCAAATACCAACATATATCAAATTAAAGAAAGAGCTGAATACGGTCTGCGTATCACATGAATAAGGGTGTGATAAGAGTCTTTTATGTAGAGAGGTGCTTTTTAAAAGAATTTCCTTGTTACAATTGTTGTCTGTATATGAAAAGGTTTCTTGCTTTTATGACTTATTCAGATTGCATATTAAAATGAGTATTTGTTTGCTTTGATATATTTGTTATAAATTATTTAACTGATTTATTATATATGAATATTTTTCTTTAGTATGGTATGCAAATATTGAACTCAGTTGAAATCTGTTTTATTATATATATGATATATAATGACTGAATTTCATTACTCTGAAATGAAGGTACGCTGCATAAGTTTATCTACGTGATATGACTACGGTCAAACTTTGCTTATGAAACAGAAATATTGAAATAATTACAATTGTTTGTTTTGCTTGACCTTCACTTTTTTATAGGTGTGACGTCATTGTCCAAAGATTCGTGAATAGCGAATATGCATTTGTTAAAGCGGGATCAGTTGACCTATTTTAGAAATAAATAAAAATAATAAATAAAAAAATCCTTTAATTGATTTTTTTTCTCATGTATTCTAATCAAACTTGATTTGTAGCATCTTTATTAGGCGCGCAGCCAACTTTGTTCAACTGGGACATTTAACCCCTTTTAGGGTCTGCTAGAGCCAAATTTATACAGCGTCTCATGAACAGCTTGGTGGATCTTTGTCATACTTGGTCTGGAGCATCATTATAAGGTCCTCTTCCAAATTTATTTATATAGGAACTTGGGCCCTATCAGGGACCACTATAGCTAAAAGTAGATATGCCTTTCTTCGCATTAACCACTAAAATGTAATGGACTTTTATCAAACTTGATGTGTAACAATATCGTAAGGTCTCCTGCTATTTTGTTACAAATGGGGATAGGGACCAATTTAGCTAAAATATAAACACGTTTAATGACCTCTTCTCATGAACCGCTTCATGAATCTTCATCAAACTACTTGTAATTATTCGTCTAAGGATAAACGAAACAAAATTGCAACCCTACGAAACCTTTGCGAAAAATTAAAAGACAACCATTTAAATTGTTAAAGTGCGGTATTTAGTTTTGCAATTTGAAAAATGTTAGATGAAAGATGAATGTTAGATGAAAAATTCATAAACTTCTTTCCTTATTACAATTCGCCGACCATCATTTTTAATGATATTTCTTGTGTTGGATTTAACATCGCACCGACACAATTATAGGTCAAATGGCGACTTTCCAGCTTTGATGGTGGGAGAAGACCCAAGGTGCCCATCCGTGCATTATTTCATCACG
The DNA here is from genome assembly GCF_021730395.1 of Mercenaria mercenaria. Classification (NCBI taxonomy): domain Eukaryota; kingdom Metazoa; phylum Mollusca; class Bivalvia; order Venerida; family Veneridae; genus Mercenaria; species Mercenaria mercenaria. The sequence continues at coordinate 33,667 of NW_026463835.1, forward strand.
AGCGGGCACCTGGGTACGTAGAACCACCAACGTTCCGTAAGCCAGCTGGATGAAGAATTCAATGCCCCGAGTGAGGCTCGAACTCACATCGGTGAGGGGCAAGTGATTTGAAGTCAGAGAACTTAACCACTCGGCCGCGGAGGCCCCAGCACAAAATGCTCCGTGTCTTCTGTTTCCTGGCTACATAGCTGACAGGTGCACTATAATCTTTTACTCATGAAACTTGGTTGTTATGGTGTCTCTGATCAAGCACTAGGTCTGCTGTCTAATTATCTTAGTAATAGGAAGCAATGTGTAAAATTTGGTTCACATTTACCTACTTTCAAAGATAATTATAAAGGCGTTAGTAGTATTAATTATAGCGTTTTTGGCGTTTTAACCCCCACCTGACCCCTTGTCTCTATTCTATAAGTGCACTTTAACCTTGCCCTAAAATTAAAATACTAACTTTCTACCCTTGATACCCTAAAAATCTTTTAAATCTTTAGTTAAACCGAATGAAAACCTTTGATTTAACCAAAAAAAACATTTTGAAACAATTTAACCTCACTTAACCTCTTATCCCTATAAATTTTAACGACACCGGTGTCCTTTTCTTTAACAAGTTTATCAATCAATATCGTTTGTGAAGCGGCGAGTTTAAACAAATATTGGCTCAATGTAAAGCGACACCAGTGTCGTTTTATTGGTATTTATTTTCATTCATAAAACCGATATGTTTACATTTGTAGTACAATTCGTTTAAACTTCCTTGTGATCGATTTACGTTTTACAGCTGATTTAATATAAGTGTCATAGGTAAATCAAGTGCATTTTCTGAAAATGATAATGTGGGAAACCACAAATTCAACCAATCAAAAGCCTGCCATTTTTCTGCCAAGTTGGCAGCAAACTGTCATTTGCTTTTACTTTGGCCGAATCTTTGGCCGAATCTTTGGCAAAACTTTGGCAGATTATATTTATTAATAAAATGTAAGGAATTTGATCTTATTTTCAATTAGTAAGTATATTATTAGGGTACACATAGTAATTAAAACTTTAATTAAGATTTTAATCCAAAAGTTTGTTTCTATCATGGAATGCATGTTCATCCGATACAGGTTATACATGTTCATCCGATACAGATTCATCTGATACAGGTTCATCCGATACAGCATCCAATGCATGTTCATCCGATACAGCATCCGATACAGGTTCATCCGATATGTAGAATCTGATGTAACTACCCGGCATAAGCGTAAATGTTACTTCTGTAGATGTTGAATCGTTATAAGGATTAATGTCAAACATTGTTCCTTGTGTTAGATGAAATTTTTTCTTATACATAGATATACATAGTTCCCACAAGCCGTAGCAGGTGCCCGTTTTTCCGGAAGCCGCCATTTTGATTGGCAAGCCGAAACAAAAGATAAAGATCGTAAACGTTTACAAATAAAACTACAAATATTACCGATAATTTACCGCGGTTGTGACACAATGAGTGTCAAACAAGTGAAGAAACTTTATAGAGATGGTTTGGATAAGCAGACTAGTGAAAGATATGCTCAAAAGTGTAATTTGATAGGCGGAAAAGATCCGTACGACCTCGTGAAAGGGGACTTGACAAGTGACGTGAAATGCCTTCCAGCGGTATCTTACATAGATATTATCAATTACTTAGTCAACACAAAAAGTGCCTATACGATGGATGAATTGAAAGCTTACAAATCCCTAGAAGCATACAATCAGTTTGTCTGTGGCTGGGTTCGAGATGTCATGAGCATGAATGTTGGAAACAAAGTTCTGGTTACAGCACGGGTATGTAATATTGTATAAATAAATATTTCTTGGAATTTTATCAGCGTCATTTTTTATTTAAAATAATCTCTAACACCCCCCCAGTACATAATGGTACCAGTTAGTATAACACCTTGTCACTGAGTGGAGAACAAATAAGACTACTGTATAAATTATAAAGCCAGTTGACTTCTTCCGTTTGTGTACAGGTCCCACTCTGGGACAACGTCGTACAGTGATCTACTTGTATTTTGTTTTAATTTGACACAACATTGCAGTGGTACGCATAATATTGAAGCAACATTGCGTGATTCGACAACTGATCTATAGTTGTGTAGTATATAATATAGACTCCTGGACTTTCCTGGATTTCAACCGACAATCATTTATACTGTAAACTGTAACTGAATTGATAATATATATGAACTAGTTCAACTATCCTAGTCTACTAGTCCTTAAAACTATGGATTGTTTGTGTGTCATGTACAGCTTATAGATATTTTACATATGTTGCTTTTTATACAGGTAAGGCATTCCCAGAGGATGAACGAGACTGCTCTTAGACCTTGGGTGATTGTTGACACAACAGGAGTCGTTGATACAGCGCATTGTGATTGTATGGCAGGTCTGGGAGAGGCATGTAGCCACGTAGGGTCGCTGTTGTTCTATCTAGAGGCAGCTGCTAGAATCAACGCTTCAAAAACAGTCACTCAAGAGAAAGCACACTGGCTATTACCAAGAAGTATCGATAAAGTACCGTATTCCATGATATCAGACATTGACTTTACATCAGCAGAGACAAAAAAAAAAGGAAATTGGACAGTGCCATCGAAGGTGAAGATGAGGGTGATTCACGGGCAGCTACAAAGCTACCAAAAGTGCCAGAACCATCTGAATCTGAACAGGAGAATTTATTACAGTGTTTGTTTCGCAACAAGTCAAAAGCGGCAATTTTGACAGTGTCGTCAAAATATCAAGAACAATTCGTGCCAGATATTCTCACTGATGGGAAGTTACCAGAGCCTCTGATTAAGCTAAGAGATGACAAATACCTCAGTATGCCGGCTGACGAGCTCAGGAAAACGTGTGAGGATTTATTTGCTGGTATAACAGTTACAGAGAAACAAGCGGAAAATGTTGAACTGTTGACACGAAAACAGTCGAAATCTAAGGAATGGCACAGACTGCGTATGGGGAGAATCACTGCGTCAGTTATGAAATCAGTATTAGCAACACTAATAGAAAAACCAGCATTATCAACTGTGCAAGCTATTTGTGGACAAAGTAAGTTCAAAAGCAAAGCGACAGAATATGGATGCAAACATGAGCAGGATGCTCTCCATGACTACAGTGAATTCATGAAAACAAAGCATGATAATTTTTCAGTTGTGCCTTGTGGACTTGTTTTGAGCACAGATTATCCATTTTTAGGTGCTTCCCCTGATGGACTTACTTCCTGTTGTTGTTGTGGAGAGGGACTAGTGGAAATCAAATGCCCATACTCTGCTAGGGATAGTTATCTTAGTACATGTAATATTGAATGCTTGAAAGATGGTAAACTGAAAACTGGACACAGATACTCATATCAGATACAAACACAATTAACTGTGACGGGTAAAGAGTTCTGTGACTTTGTGATCTGGACAGTGAAAGACCTGCATGTTGAAAGAGTTCAGTCAAATGAGGATCTTGAAAATGAAATCTTGGAAAAGTCGAAGCATTTCTTTGTTAAGGTAGTTCTACCCGAATTGACAGGAAGTCTTGTTACGCGTGAAAAAAATTTGCTGAATGCAAGCCACCAGTCAGCACAAGTAAATAGTTCTGACAAGGAAACAAACGCAGGTTCGGTTACAAAGTATACACCTGGGAGAAACAATTGTACAAATGTTGAACTTGTGTGTGTTTGCGGATCTAAGTGTTTGAAGGCGTCAGACCGTGTTGTTCGTTGTGACAGTGAAAATTGTAAATATGGTCTCCTTCACTTCAAGTGCGTAAATGTGAAAAGGAAACCAAAAGCACCTTATTACTGTCCGGAATGTAGAAAATCAAAATGGTGATTCTTGTATATGGAAATGTCTGTAGTAAATGTAAAACCAGGTTTTCATAGATATGTGATTCAAAGAAAACATTCGCAGAGTGATTGAACATGTTGAGCAAAATATTTCCTTTTATTGCATGTAAAACAAAACAGTATATATTGAAACTGCTAATAGCATTTTTTGTCTGTTTTTATGTTTATTTTCATTGAATAATAATGTTATATCTGTAGAGATGTTTAGTTATTTCTTTTCATGGTATGTTTCGAAACACACTTTTTGAAAGAGTCATTTAAAACTTAAGCCTAAAGATTAGTATAATAACAAGGTTACATGGACTGTCGCCTTCAATGGTTGAAAGGTTTCCAGTATCTTACAGGGACTTGCTCACAGTTCAGTTCAGTTCTGTAGAAATATGCATTAGTTTACATTTTGTTATAACTTTGTATTGTGTAAAAGTTGCTTCACTTTAAACTTGTAAAAAATATCCCATCACAGTCTCAAAATAGTCTTAATTTTTTTCGGTGCTCAAAACAACTCAAATATCAAAATTAAATTGTAAAGCAAATGCAGAGGTTTAAGTTTACTGATCCAACTGTGAGCAAGTGATACATACACTTTGGTACATGTGAAATGAATTTGTATGGACTGGAGCCATGTTCTGACAATAAAACACAAAAGTGTAATGAATCAGTTTAATAACAATTGAAAGCATACACATAGCATGTGGTAACTATATACATGTATATATGTAATATCCAATTAAAAACACTCTTATCCAAATTTATCAACTATGATGTTAATCTGCAGCCAAGCTTCTTTAATTAATGTTTCATCAACAAAATCATTCAACTACTATGTTCATCTACAGGTAAGCTCCTTTAATGATAAACCAATAAAGAAATTTTTTTATGGACTTCACAATGATGTTTATCTGCGGGCAAGCTCCTTTAATATATAATCGTTAGAAAATATTCAAATGGACTTAACAACAACTATGATGTACATCTGCTGGCACGTGTTTTTAGTATAAAGTAAAAAAAAAATTATACCAGACTCCAACAACAAATTTGATGTTCATCTGCAGGCAAGGTTCTTTAATATATAATCAAAACCTAATATGTTTTGGACTTTACAACAATTTTTATGTTCATCTGCCGGCAAGCTTCTTTAATATATAATCAATTAAAACATGTCATGGACTTGACAATTTGATGTTCATCTGCGGGCAAGCTTCTTTAATATATAAGCAATAAAAGATTGTTATGGACTCGAAAACAATTTTTATTTTCATCTGCGGGCAAGCTTCTTTAATGCTTTAATGTATAATTAATAAAATAATATAGACTTCAACAACAATTCTGATGTTCATTTACAGGCAAGCTTTTTTAATGTTTAATTTACACATGCACAGTGAATATGCATTGCCTTTATAATAAAATGACTCCAAATTAATTATCCGATTTCCTTTATCTAAAATTCATCAGTTAAATCCTACTACAGATTCATTAAAATTTGCAAGAGCACAACAGACAGATGCAATTTTGTCAATGACTGGAAGTTCACCAGTCTCACTCTTCAAGAAGTCTATTGGAAGTTTGTCTTGAAGAATGGTGTATTTATTTCGCACTAAACCTATCACGCGTTCCACCTGTATTCTAACATGAGCAATTTTGCGTGTCGTTTCGATATCTGTTGGTGAAAGTTGTGAACGTCCTTTAGTGAAACTCGGAATATTTACTTGTGCACAATACATCCCTACGCTATCCGCAATGTCGAATCCACGGTCGGCTAGAACCAGATCGCCAGGAAGGAGCTTTTCCAGTATCCCACAATGCTCTGTTATATACTTATCACTTACTCTACCACCCCAAGCCCGGGACAGAAATGAAATTGAACCTTGTGGAGTAATGCCTATTAAAAATTTAACAGTGTTATGGTGCTTATATGAAGACCATGTTTGTGCTCGGGCAAGAAGGTTCTTGGGTCTCTGAATAAAAACTTCGAAACAATCTATAACCACTGCAGTCTTCTGCGCGAACTGCTGTCTGAATTCTAACGGCATAGTCCGTCGCAACTCATCGCGCTGTGGCCAGTAAATCAAATGTTTAAGTCTAACATACATCACATGAACAACAGTAATGAAAATCCTTGAAACTGTGGAAGTTGATGTCTGATACCTATAGGCTAGATCTTGCACAGACAAGTTTAACTTAAGTCTCATTAAAGTCATCACAACGCGTTCAAAAGCACCAAGATCTGACAGTCTCTGTTTAGGAAGGAATTCTCTTACAAAATTGAAAATAGTCAACAATGTCAAATAGTCTGGCAGTCCTGTGTAGTATTTGACTTTATCGTCATTTCCCTTGAACGAATCCTGGTTTAACATTAAACCACTAATCTGAGACTTCAGCAACATATTTTCTGTTAAGAGTCGCTGAATATCACTATCCACCTGACTTTTTGTTACTGGATTTATAGGAACTGGTCTTTGTTCAAGTTTTTCTGTTTGTCCACTGTACACAAAAGAACAGGTTTTTGTATTCTCAACAAGTGGTGTTGCGGTGAACTCGGGTACCGGAACTTCCTCATACAGATCCAGCAGTGCTCTGGCAGCATGGTGTTTCTCTCTTATTTTCTGTCTCTCCTGAGCTCTGTCAAACCTGAAATTAAAAGGAAGCAATTGTATTTGAAAGCAAAGTATATCCATCTTGTATAGTTGAAACTTTGACTATTTGCGCAATGCAATACATTTGGACTTTTCTGACTGAATCTGCTCACTCGAATATGCTCTCTATGAGCATTTATATAAGTCTAACAAAGTAGTGTTTAGTCCGGTCACATTCTGACTAGAAAGACTTTGATATTCATCCTGGTTTAGATGTGAATGTATTGTTGTACTTGGCCGAGATGCTTTCATGATGATATCTGGCTATTCACTATTACACAAAGCCGAAGTAGATAAAACGTAAAATTACCTTTTCTTATCTGTTTCTATCTTTTTTTCTTTCTTCATGGATTTTCTTGGTGAGAGATTTTCTCCAAGAAGAAGTGTTGGAGCCCAATCAGGATTCGATCTGTCATACATAGTTGACGGTTTGCCTGAAAATATAAATACAATAACAGTTCAGATGACATTTCCTTTGTTTAAAGCTCGTATGATAAAAACCCAAACACATAAAACTTAAAACGGCACTGCTGCATCCCGCTGCATACATATATTTACATGTCAACTTACTGTGTAAACGAATTTCATAGCGAGTCGTCGCATATTAATATCTGGGATACATGTATAAAAAAAACTAAAAATAGCTCAGATCAATTCAATTTATAAATAGTTACCGTGTACAAAATGGTCAGAGCATATTTTTGAGTATTTTGACGGCGTATCCTTCCTGTTTACATTTGCCAGCCACTGTCGGCGTCGATCTTCACATAATTTCTTCGTAAACTCGCCTTCGTTCTCTCTGACAGCAGGAAATGAATAGAAACCTCGCCTCACTGAATTGTCTGCTCGATTGCTGCAACCTTTGACCCAACAAGACACAACCATATTTGACTAAAAATAGATTATTTGTCACCCGAAATAGGTCAAGCGTAAGTGGTATTTTGCCAAACAAAATGGCGGCGGTGTAAAAAGTACCCGGATGTTGTGACGTCATATGAAAAGCATGTATTAACTGATCAGTGTCATAGTCCTCAGCTACTATATTTACATTACCGATAAATGTACTAAGAAATGGATCATCATTTTTATTCCACCGTCTAAATATAAAATGTGATATTGGGCTTTTACTCAGTTTATCCGGTTCACCTAGGGGCCTGGCCCCCGTTAATAAAAATTTAATATCTATTATATAAGTTCCGGTTTTTTCGATCGCAAACACACCCTTCAAAAGCACATTTGGTACAGCTACACTATATTGTTGGTTTATGAGTATAAAATCTCTAAAATCTACGAAAATTCCAGATCTTAAATGCATTTCATTTAAATAGTTCAAACCGGCCATATCTTCATATGTTGAATATATCCAGGCACCATGACGGTTAAAATACTTTTTCATTTTTACGTATGTATAAAAACTGCTAAATTCAAGGAGAAACACTTCATGTCCCACTTCCTCTAGCCTTTCTTCTATTTTTTTGTCTTTCTTTTTAAGTTTAAGAATTATTTCAGCTAAATCATCAATTCGTTTTGTTGTAGCAACTTTATAAGAAAGCAAATTGTCAACAGCAGCCTTTGTTCTAGCTAATTGTGTTTCTTGTTTTAAGAAAGCATCTTTTACTTCTATAATTTTTTCCCAATTATTAGAAATTTTTTCATCATTAGTAGCAATTTCTTCGACATTAGCGGTTATCGCTTTAGTATTAGCAGTAATTACTTGGGTATTAGCAGTGATTGATTCTCCTTGTTTAGCTGATATTTTAACTACAGAGTCCAAATCATTTATTATTTTTTTAATTTTATCATTAATTATGTTAATTGCTTCAGTATTAGTAGTAATTAACTCTCCTTGTTTAACTGATTTTTCAACTACAAAGTCCAGTTCATTTTTATGTTCTTCAACTTTAGCATTAAGCTGCGTCATATCTTCTTGTAATTTTTTTGTAATATTATTTAATTCTGCATACTTTAAATTATGACGTGTATCAACAGTACTAATCCAAACTCGAATTTGTTTTTTAAAGTCATCTATTTTAGAATTGAGCTCTTTTTTAAAGTCCTCTAATGCTGTGTCATGATCATCACCTCTTTGTGAAGCTGCCTTTTCCAATTCAGATTTATATTCTGCAAGTTTATTTGAAATTAATTCAAATAAATCTTTATGCTTTTTTTCAGTTTCGGTATTTAGTTTATTTATTTCTGTTCTAATTTCTAACTGATACATATTTTGTAACTTTTTTCAGCTTCAATAATCTTGTCTTTTAGTTCTCATGTTAATCATACTATCTTTTAATTCTTGAACTTGAGTGTATAACTTTTCAAATTGGTTCTAAATACTTTTTTTTATGTTGTCATCTGTCAAATCAGATTTCTCTTCAAGTTCTTTAATAGAATCAACCATAGCTTTCATTTCTTTTTCAAGTTTACCTTGTAATTCAACTATTAATAATGAATTCTTTTTAAAATCTTTTGTTAATTCTTCAATATTCTTTACTTCTGCTTCTAGTATTTGTTTTATACTTTTGACATCTTCAAGATTATAGTCATTTATTACACTTTGAATTTTTTTATACACAAACCGTCTTGGAACTGCATCAGCGGATTTATCTGGATTTCCTAGGTTGATTATTTCATTACCTCCCATATCTAATGCTCTGTTCATTGTGTTATCAAGTTCCTTATTTCTGTGAAGATATGATTCCATGTCCTTTCTAAGCTTTTTATATTGTTTTTTAGTAGCATAATCACTTAAATCAATATCAAATTTAACTTTACTTATACTGTCAGGTTCACTTATATGTTCTATATTATTAAAAACTCCCATTATATATTACCAGTAAAGTTTTTTCTTAAAAACTTCCTTGTTTTGTCAATATATAAGAAATCATATTTTTGATTTGTTGCATTAGCAAATGAATCACGATCTATATTTTGTTCATTACAAATCATATCATTTTCTCGTTTACCTGGACTTTCAAATAAAATATAATGTGAACAGTTAATTCGGATATCTTTTGGTGTTTTATAGTAAGACTGACTTAAATAAATAACACAACAGTTTTTGTGACGTCCTTGAATAAAGTATTTTGTTATTTCATTTTGAACTTTTTTATCTTCACATACAAAATCATCAAATATTACTACTTTTTGTTTTTCTGATTCAAGATTCTCACAAGGTTCAATTTGGTTGGGATCAGCTGAATATTCAAGTACATTTTTGTGTATTTCATTTGGATCTACTTTAAATTTTTTTGCAATTTGGCTTAAGTGGTTAATTAAATCCTGATATTTAGATTGTTCTAGGTTTTTAGCATACAAGTATAATTTATCATAATATATAAGAGGTTTTCGAAGTATGTGCATTAATGTATTTGTTTTTCCAGATCCAGAAGATCCACATATTAACATTCTAAAACATGAATCTGGCATAAAAGGATAATGTTGCTTAAACTTATTAGATTTATCACTTTTTGTATCATAATTTGGAATTTCCATTTATATAATATTACATTATTTTACAATATCTTACATTATCTTACATTATTATATAAATGCAATCAAAACTTAATGAAATGATAATAAGAAAAAAAATTAGTCGGGCAAAAGATGAGAGCTCTTAGAGAAGAAATAATGAGAGAAAAAATTAAAAAAGCTACAAATCGGGATATGTACACTGAAATTTATAAACCAATTACTGAAGGAATAGAAAGTCAAAAAGAACAATTATCAAGTCAGTTAAAAGCATTACCTGGAATTAAGGAGCAATTAGCGTTACTTCCAAAAAGTTTTGTTGATAAAATGCAAGAACAAAGATTGACAGAGTTATTGGAAGAACCACCACCTCCGGAACTACAACAACCATTATTACAACCATTACCACGATATCTAAAAGAAGAATTAGGAGCAAGACCAAAAGAAAAGGAAATACCTACAGTAGATTTAGATGCTTTTCTGGATAATAATGTTTTAAAAGAATATGAATATTCCAAACCGTCTGAATTGTTTGACTTTTTAAATGCAAATGTAATTGATCCTGATAAAATAGATAAAGACGATCTTAAAGCTACAATAAATGATGTTACTGAAGATATTAAAAAATTAAATGGTTCAATAACTAGCAAATCAAGATCGCAAGATCCAAATAAGCAAAAAGAAGCAAAAGAATTAAAACATGCCCGAGGCGAATTAATAAAGTACAAAGACCGGTTAAATAATATTCTTGATATGGCTCCTACATACGGAAAAGGAATAAAACATCATAATCCATATAAAGTTTCACCAGACGGACAATATGGTAATTTAATTATTAACTTAAATAAACTTTATGGTCAAAACAAATTAATTGCTAAGGATAAAATAACTGGAAAGGAAGTAATTAACACTAAAGTAGATAATGATTAGATTGATCTAATTAATAAAAGATATAACAATAATAAAAATCATTCAATTCATTCAAGAAAAATATTCAAAGAATTAACAGAAAAGTCGGGATTACCTATCAATAAAAGATCTATGAAATTTAAAAAAGTAATTAGGGGACAAGGTTATGACGTTTGTCCATGTAATCCAAAAGAATTGGTTTAATGACTTGGAGTTAATTTGTGGTTCAATTGATGCTGGAAATAATAATGAAGAACTAAAAAATGAAGGTATTAGAATAATTGATGAACTATTAAAAAATGAATTCACTCTTACCAGAACAACATGAAATGTTATATAAAAATTATTTTTCTTGAATATAAAATGGAACAAAAAATAGTATTAAGTTCTGAAACAGTAAAAATGATAACAAAAATACTCCGAGTGATTTTACAATTAGATTTAGTCGTTCTTTAATTTTAGATAAAATAAAACTTATGTTGTTGGTTTGGATAGTATTAACACTATGACTTACTCTTGGCATAATATTAGTGATGAATATGACAATAAAAGAATTCGTTATCATAATGGTAAGGATTGGAAAGATATTATATTTACAAATGGTTCTTACAGTTACATAGATATTAATAATTATATTAGGGAAACATTAATAAGTAATGATGATTTTGAATTTAATAAATCAGAAATTGCTCCAATAAGTTTGGAATTTGATTTAAGTAGTTTTAAGATTTTGATTTCAATTACAGATAATTTATAGTTGGATTTAAGAATGTCAAATTTTCATACACTGCTTGGATTTGAGAAAAAAAATTGGAAAATACTGAATGGGGAACTACAACACCAAATATAACTAACTCTGTGGATACAATTTACATTCATTGTGATCTATTGATAATTCACTTGTTGATGGTAATTTCAGTGATATTATCTATGCTTAAGTACTGCAGATTTAACAAGAGCTTATCCATTTACAAAAGAACCACAAAGAGTTGGATATTCTGAAATTAATAAATATATATAAATTCAATTAGAATATATATTACAGATGTATTTGGTAGAATAATTAATTTTAATGAGGTTGAAACAAGTTTTACACTAATTTTAAAAGAAATATGAAATTATAAATTTAGTTTTATATAATGTACAAAAAGTTTATGACAAAAATAAAGGAATATTATTTATGTTGATGCTCACACGGGAAAAGAAATCATACACGGCACAGGTATCTTTGACACTTTAACAAAATTGCTTTCAAGTTCAGCCGCATCTTCAATTAGCACAGCTGGAAAAAAAGCTTTGGAAACAGCAGGAAAAGCAGTACTTGAAAGTGGAACAAAAAAGGTTGGAACGGAAGTTGGAAATTTAGCTGCTGATAAAATTGTTGAAAAACTTAAAAAGAAACCTGCTCCGGCAGTTGGTAATTTAATTGCCAAGGAATTACAAGAAAAGAATAACAGTAAAAATAATAATGATAATGAGGAGGATATTCATATGAGAATAAATAGAATATTGTCAGGATCTGGGACTTTAGCTCGACAAAAACGTATTAACAAATTAATTTATAAAAAATAAAATAATATATAATATATACATGTTTAGAACAAAACAATATTGTGAAAGATATGAATTAACTCCTATTCAATTAGATACAGCTTTAATATCTGTCTTGGGAAATAATGTTAAGCAACAAAAAAACGGATATCACTTTACAATTAATGATAGAAGCTCATATTTTGATTGGTTTAATGGTTATTTTGAAGTAAGTTTTAAAGTAAATAAGCTTGCTAATGGTAATAATTATGCTGGTGGAGATCAAATTGCTCTAATTAATAATGCAGCTTCATTAATTGATCAGTTAGTGGTTAAACAAAATGGAAAAATTGTTTATGATTGTAATAATTTATACAAAGTAATAAATGTAAAGGATTTAGTTGAACTATCTAAGGATTATGCAGAATCAACTGGAACAAATGAATTTATCTCTTTAGATACTACTGATGTTGCTGAAAGTAGAAAAGATAATGACGATTATAATTCGGGGTTTGCTATTAGAAAGGCATTAATCCAAGGTGGTAATGAGGTAAATGCTAAGATTCCATTAAATAATTATTCATTTTTTCAGGGTTTAGAAACTAATATTATACCTCCAAGTCAAATTCAAATAACACTGCAGCTGACAGATGATGATGAATTAATTTTTAGAGCTAATGCTGCTGATCCAGGTAGGGTAATTGTAACAAAATTAATTCTATGGGTTCCACGTTTAATTTTCAATGAATTTTGGGTTTGATCTAATTACTACTGAAAGATTTAAAAAAGCAAGATGGTCATACCTTCGGAAATGGTGACACAATCAACTGATACACAACAAATAATATAACCTTTAGAATAACAGCTGGGTGTAACAAAACCACAACATGTATTGTTTATTTACAACGACCTGACAAAAGTAATTCACAACAACATAACCCACACCTGTTGGATACATTTAAGGTAAATGCTAATAATTATAATTGCACTTTGAGCTCCTGTCGTCTTGAAGTTGGTAATGGTGTTTTTTATCCAGAAACAGAATACACAAGTATATCAAGAATATATGACGATGTAATTAATTATTATTATAAACAAAATAATAAGACTACTGGAAGTCTGCTAAATAGATCAAATTTTTCTAATTTATTTGGATTTATTCATTTTAACTTGGAATATAAAAAGGAAGTAACTACAGAAGATCCTAAGCATATTACATTAACAGCTAAATTAAATATTCCACCAGCAGCTAATATTCGTGTTTACGCAATTGTATTGTATGAAGAAACAGTTGAAATAAATACTATTGGAAATGAACTTGTTATTGTTTAAATAAAATAAATTTTAAATATATAATGTCATCAAATTATATTGAATATAAAGTTAACCTTACAGATGGACAAAAGAAAAATTTAGCACAAGCTTATAATAATAAAATTCCACATACTTTTAGACTAAAACATGAACAATTACGTGGAAACTTCCCTTTACTTTTAACAAAAACACAGATTAATCAAATTGAAAAAGCTGTTGCAAATAACAAGGGATTAGTAATTACAATTTCAAAAAGCCAAATGTCCAGTCAAGGTCAAAATGGTGGATTTTTAGGAGCTTTGGCTGGTTTGTTAGGAAAAACAATTCTTCCAATGGCAGCAAAAATAGCTCCAAAAATATTAGCCCCTCTAGGCATTGGTGCTTTGTCTGGGCTAGCCAGTACTGGTGTTAGTAAAATACTTGGAAATGGTATGATTTCAGTAGCTAATGATAAGAGAAATATGATATCACCATATCTTACACCTAATCAAAGAAAGCAACTAATAGGATCTGGAGTGATTAAATTAACACAAAAACAAAAACAAGACGGTGGCTTTTTAGGTATGTTGGCTGCTAGTCTAGGAATACCTTTGATTACATCTTTGTTAAGTGGAAAAGGACTACAGATTGATTCACAACGGAGACCTTACAGACGAATTCCTATAGTAAAAAAAAAATAAAATTTATAAACAAACCAATATCTAACTTTGAAATTGAACAATGGGTAAAACAATTAAAAATTAAAAACTTTATGTGTGTATTTAGTAGAAATAATTTATTAAAATTAAAAGTAAAGGACGAGTGTGGAATTATAAATTTGGACGACTCTATTGGTCCTGGAACACATTGGGTTTGTTACTTTAATACTTTGTATTTCGATCCATTTGGACTTCCTCCGCCGAAAGAAGTAATTAAGTATATACCAAATGGAAAATACAACAATGTTCAATATCAAGACAAAACAAGTACACTCTGTGGATATTATTGTTTATTTTTCATTAAAATGTTACAAGATAAAGTATCGTTGTATGATTTATTGTATAAAATACTAAAAATTAATAATGTAAAACAAAATGAACAAACTATTATAAATTATTTTAACCAATAAGAACATGTAAATTTTCTTCCGGGTTTTAATTAAAACTTATTAAAACTGTGTTTTTATTTAACTGGAATAATTAATATAATGGGAATATTCAATAATATAAATGAAAAAGTAAATAAAATAGAAAGACAATTAATAAGAAAACCTCCATTGTTTTTAACATGTTATACCCAAGATACCGATGGTGGATTATTTCAATGGAAAACTGTAAATATTAGTCCTGGTTTGGTTCAGGGTGGTAATATTGTGGCAATTAAACAAAATTGCATCTTAATTATTCTTGTTGATGCAATTAAATTAGATAAAGGAGAAGCTAAATTACAAATAAAAAATAAAGAAAATGTAATTCTTCAAAGTTATCATGTAAAAAATAATAGAAAAAATGAATCTATTTCTATTAATTATGCAATTGAATTTAAAATGGATGATGCTATTTATATTAATTCTTTAAACGTTATGAATATTCAGTTAACAATTTATGGTTCTATAATTTAAGCGTTAATTTAAGAATTAATTTAAGAGCTAATTTAAGAATAAGCTAATGTATCAATACCATTATCAAGAATATATCTTTTATCGTCATAACATGATAAAGATGTTTTATTTATAACATAACTGGAAAGATTGTGTTTATCAGAACGAATAACTTTAAAGGTGTGATTACTTTGGGTTGAATTAAACAAAGTGTCTTTGTAATTTTTATGAACTATTGTTTTCTTAACAATAAGTTTTTTAATTCCTTTACATTTTTTAACATTAACTTCATTTTCTAATAAATAAGAATACATTTTACTTCTTAATCCAACAAATTCAACAATGGGAATGCCAGCAGCTTCATCTTTAAATTTTCCAATTACTTTTTTATTACTATCAAAATAAATTTTTGAATTACTATCGTAATCACTATTATCAAATAAATCTTTGTCCTTATAAAAATCCTCATATGCATCTTTGGTTTTTATTTCATAACATAATGAATCAGTGTCAGTGAATAGTAATTTACAATTACCCTCGTACTTTTCCTTAATTAATTATAATGAAAATCATACATTAAATATTTTGATAAATCTAGAATGCACTTTTCCAACATAACAGGTCTGTTTAATAACAAACTTTCTTTTATTCTATGAATACCAAACAAATTCTTGTTAAACATCGTTGAACTAACAAATGAAGGTTTGGCTATGTATTTTAATAAAATATTTTCATCATGTGTTAATTTAATATTAACCCTCTTGCGTAAATTCTCCATGTCTTACCGAATACAGAGTTGTTCATTAACTTAAAAAAGTCCTTTTCAAATGAATTTTTTGTTTTAAAGATTTTTTTTGAGAAATTAAAATCAATGTACTTTTTTAACCAAGGACTTTCGTCAAAAGTTAATATTTTATGTTTTTTGTTACTTTTAACCCTAATTGTGTATATAGTTCAAGATTTTAAAATGAACTACATAATTTTGTTTTTTCATTAAAGTTGGAACTAATTTTTTTACATTACTTTTTCCTATTTCAAATTCTGTTTTAATATTTTTACTATAATCAGAAAGCCATTGATCTGGTATAATAATTTTTTTCAGGAGCTAAAGGATAATCGTTGTGGGTTTTATGTAATTCTTTTGGATATTCAAGATCACATTCAACTATAAAGTTAGTTTTACCTTTCGCAATTAATTTCTTGAATTGTTTTTCAGATATAAATTTTTAGTTTCCAGAGGGTAAAGGTTGACACATAGCCCAACCGTAAAGGTTATTGGCGTCAAGGTACATAATGTATTTAGATTCTAATTTAGGATCATAATCTTTCATATATTTATTGTTTGCTTTACTGTATCTGTTTGAAATATAACTTATTCCTCCTCTCAGTCCCTTTTCAATAAAAAGATACATATCAATATCAGTTATTAAATCTAACTTAATTCCAGTCATTTTTAACATTGCATCCCAAGCTAACCCAGGACTACTAAAATAATGACAAGGATCTAATTTGTAGTACTCCAAACATAGTTTTCTAAAATTTTCGAATACATCAGCTAAAAGTAATACGTCAGTTTTTAAATATAGATCATGATATTCTCCCATTGTTTTAATTTTAAATTTATTCCAAACATTTTTAGCATGTTCATATTCGTTGTCAGATATGTGTGTTTCATTTAAAATTGAATAAAACTCTTCTTTAGAAGGTAATTCTTTTTTCTTTGAATTTTTTAAATGAATCCATGTAATCATATGGATAAACACTTTTGTTTTTAATAATTCTATATTTTTATCAAATTCTTGAGATAAGTATTTAAATTCTGGAATATTTTTTACTAGGTTATCCAATGATTGAGACATAAATTGAAATGAATCAATAAAGACCAAGTCGGAAATCATAAATGCCATATATCTTTCCATATTGTTAGGAATAACATCAATTTCTTTTTAAATTTTCCTATTTGTTGCAGAATAAAATGACCGTCATAACCTCTTAAATTATGAAAAAATAACAGGAATTTTGTGTGTTAGTCTAAAATTAATATTACATTCTGAGTGAGACTTCCTCTGAATTTTCCTGTTATATGACAATGGTCTCGAACAGGATTTCATTTTCCTTATATTCTTTTTCACAGATATGACAAAACTTTTGTTTTTTAAATTCACTTTCATCTTTTTTAGACATTCTTAGTTCTTTGTTAAAGTGCTCTTTAAATATTTCTTTACAATTTCCTCTTCCTCAAGCATTTTTTAAAAATAAACTTATAAACTGCATTTGGGCCTCTATAAATCTGGGTTGGTTTAGTATATTTATCGTCATAACAACAAAAAAACTTTATAGCCGTAACCACAATCTATATGATTTTGATATGGTTCAGTAAATGAAGATTCAGTTGATGGTAAAGCAGTTAAAACTTTTTTAGTTATTGATTCAAAATCAGCATAAATTACAAAAGGTACTGCTAAACTGCTTTATGATAATTTTTAAATTGTACTTTACTTCCCTCTTTTGGCATTTTTACGCCTTGGGTACCATTAATAGCTAAACAATTTGGAATATGTTCATTTAATATTCTTTCTTGGGTAAAGTGTTGCAGGCAGCTTTTACAGAAGTGTTTTTTATGTTGATATTTTGTTTTTTGAAACATTAATCTATTAAAGTCTTTTATCCAAACATATTGTTGGACTACAGTCCTTGAGGGCTTACAGTCATCATCAGTTATTTTATCATTAGTAATTAGCAACATGTCACAGTGTTCTTCGTATTGATATTTTGATATGTACAATGGATAAATACTATTTTCTTCATAACCAAAAATATTAAATGAAATATCATTTAAAACTTCTATTTTAGGTATTTGATTTAATGTAACAGGAAATTTAATTCCAGTATAATCAAGATCGTTTATATGTTTTTTATATTTTGAAATTTTTTGAGGGTCTTTTTCAACAGGAAATTTGTAAGCTAAATGACACCATCTAAAGCATTCGTTATCATCATTCTTTATATTTATTAATCCTTTCATTGGATGTTGTAATGGTTTTGGTAATTTTAAATAACTTGAAGCAGCCAATGGATTATACATATATCTATTTATATAATGTGTATCAACTGACTCTATTCTCCAGCCACTTCCTTCAGAAATCCAATTACCAATTCTATTTATTATTTCATCAAAAGCTTGATGTAAAGTTTTTTTTATTTCGTTTGTGTTAATAATTTCTAAAGCCTTTGA
Organism: Mercenaria mercenaria; assembly: GCF_021730395.1. Classification (NCBI taxonomy): domain Eukaryota; kingdom Metazoa; phylum Mollusca; class Bivalvia; order Venerida; family Veneridae; genus Mercenaria; species Mercenaria mercenaria. The sequence continues at coordinate 52,182 of NW_026463835.1, forward strand.
TTGAAAATAAGCTGATTTATATATTGTATCAGTTTTATCCATTTTTGCAAAAGTTATTTTTAAAACAACGTTTATTTTTATACCTTTTAAAGTTTTAAGTTCAGATTTAAGTATTTCATAAGAGTCGTTTATAGTTAAATATAATTGATTTTTTGGATCTTGTCTATATGTAATTTTAATTTCAAATTTCTTATAATATTGTTTTGTAGATCTCTCGATTTCCATCTATATATTATATTTAGAAAAAAAATCACTAAGGAAAAAAGGATTAAAAAATAATAAAATAAATAAAGTTTAAGAAGAATTAAAATATTTAAATTTATATCTTTTTCCACTGGTTTTTGATATTCCACTTTTAACTTGGTTTTTTTCCTTTGCAGCACATTGTTATTAACCCTGAATTAATATTAAGGTCTTTGGATGCTGCATAAGTGCTTTCATATGTTTTTTCTTCATTAGTATCATAATTTGGGTTTCAAAAACTTTTTTAGGATTGTTTCGAATATTATTTGGTCTGGGACAATCACATAACCTTTCGGCATTTTCTTCTTCAGTTAATAGACAACCACAGTTCCCTTCAAATAAATTATTTTTTAAAAGATAAGGATCTATAACATTTTGTAATTTATCAATGACATGATTTTTATATTCATCGCTAACTATTTGATCAAGTTTTGATTTAATTTAAAATTTCTTCTTTTAAGAACTTTCTTATATGAATTTTTGTCTGGATTCATTATTTCTCCTAAAGTGCTAGATAATTTTGGCATAATCATTCTACCTACCTTTCTATTAACCATCTATATATAATATACTTATAGAAAAAAATCTCTAAAAACGCACGTAAAATTTAATACAGCTCTTCTTCTTTTTTACTTTTATATCCGTTAAGTTTAATTCCTTCATATACGTTTCAAAAGGCATTGAATATTTTTTTTCTTCCTGCATTTCTATAGTATTGTAAAAATATCCTGAATAACTTGTTTCTCTTCTTCTTTATTTACTTTTCCAATCCGTGCTTTTGTTATTAGTTGTTTTATTTTGTGATGATGTGCTTTTAAAATAATTTCTTGTCGTCAAGTTTTAGTCTGTTAGTAAATATGGTAATTACTGATGGAACAGCGCCAGCAACTGCTACAAATATAGGAATAGCTGGAACAAGTGCTAATGCAGCTGAACAACCAAAAACACCTGCTGTAATATATAATCCGGTACTTACTCCCACAAAATTTATAACTTTTTCTGTAAGCAGCAGCTAGTTTAGTTAAGTGAATGATTAACTGATCTATTGTTTCTATTCCATTATTAGAAATTAAATTTTTATGGATCATTTATATAATATATATTTTAAATTAAATTTCTTTCAATTCACTAAATGGTACCCAACTATTAAATTTTTCACTATAACCTTTCCATTTTACTAAAGCTTGTTTTTTCTTATAGTCTCGTCTAATAACTTTTTCTATTCTAAAAACCTCTTTTGTAGTAGGTAAAAGTTCTTGTTCATAAAATGAACCTTGAATTATTTCATCATTTAAATCTTTTAATAGTATATGTTCTGGGATTTGTATTATTAATTTTATAAATTATAAATATTTCCTCTGTCCAGTTTGGTGTATATCCTTTTTCAAAATGTCTTTTAAGTTTGCTTAAGCGAACTCGATCACCAATTTTAAATTTTGTTTTACTCTTTGGTATCTTTAAATCACTATATAAATTAAAGTAAACAGTACCTTTATTTAAGTTTTTACTAGCTTCGGTTGGTGTCATTTTTATACTAGAATGTTTTGTTTTGTTATATTTATCAACCATATCCTGCAAATTATTTAAATAAGTATAAGTATTGTTTGCTGTAAAATATTTCCACATTATTCTTTTTAAACTTCTATTAAATCTTTCAATAACTACAGCTTTTCCTTCATTAAATGTATGGTACATATTAATCTTATTTTTATTCAAAAATGATTCAAACTTTTTATTATAAAATTCTTTACCTTCATCTACCCATAAATTTGTTGGAATCCTTGCAGTCTTCGGGGACTTTCGCTCCTGAATTCTACCTTTTAAAATTATTTTTTCAAATGCTTCAGTAACAGATTCTCCAGTTTTATTCTTTAATGGAATAACCCAAGCATATTTACTAAATTTTATCAATAACGGTTAACAAGTACTTTACTCCTTTATTATATTTTGAAAAAGCTTGCATGTCAACTAAATCAGCTGACCAAGTATCATCAATATCATTAACTATCACTCTTCGTTTCCTAAATTTTCTTTTAATTGGTTTGTGTAATTCTTCTGCTAATTCATCGCTCCATGTGATTCCGGGGGTATACTCTACCCCCTTTTCCCGTTTTTTGACTTTTGTCTGGGTGTTAAACCCATAGGGAACTGTTGTTCCTGTCCCAGTCCAAGTTTATATTTCGTTTTAATTATAGGTTTTACAACTAAATGTTTTGCAATCTTTTCTCCAAATGTTTTTGATTTAGTGTTATTTAAATTGGAAAGCATTTGCTTATCACATGTACCCTTTTTTACACCACTGTCATAGCAAAAATCATGGTCCATACATACTGCATCCAGTTCATTGACAGGGGGTCCATTATCTAGGGGATTTCCCGGCCCACAATAATTATATCCTGGGAGTGTTAACCCCTTTTTAGGTAATAAAGGTAACATTGCTTTGTGAATATCTAAATTACCCCCTGTACTTTTAACAAACTTTGATTTCATTTTTCCACAAGATGAACAAGTAGCCCTTATCATTTTTCTCCCGTTTTTTGTTGTAACATAATGAGGATTTATATTATCAGTAAATCTTCTTTCTTTCAAACAATATATTTTATTCTGTAAACTCATCTATATCATATGTATTTAAAACTTTTAACTGGGTTTAAAACCTGTGGGTTTTTAATTGTCCAGCATTGGTCAGTCCGGACCAAAGACTAAATGTTTTTTTTTCGTTAAATCAAAGGTTTTCATTCGGTTTAACTAAAGATTTAAAAGATTTTTAGGGTATCAAGGGTAGAAAGTTAGTATTTTAATTTTAGGGCAAGGTTAAAGTGCACTTATAGAATAGAGACAAGGGGTCAGGTGGGGGTTAAAACGCCAAAAACGCTATAATTAATACTACTGGCGTTCCTCAAGCTTCTATTCTAGGTCCCGTACTTTTTAATGATTTTCATCAATGACATTTTTTATTTTGTACACAAGTGTGATTTGTATAATTATGCAGATGATAACATCCTTTCCTGCAGTGACACAAACATAGATAACATTGTTAATTCTTTGGAGTCAGATAGTCAATCTTTGATAAAATGGTTCTCAGATAACCATAGGAAAGCCAACCCAGACAAATTCCAGGCAAGTTTGTGGTCAAATATACACTAAAAACTAGAAAAGATCCAGGAAAGAGCGCTACGTTTCATCTATGATGATTATATATCAGATTATGATTAAAAATAAGAAGAATCAGAACCATGGCAATAGAAATTCATAAATAATTCCAAAACAAGGATCGGCCTATTTACACGACTTGGTTAATGTTTAAACACACTCTTTTAATTGTAGGTACACAAAAGTAGCTAATATTCCTCAGGTAAGATCAATTAACCAGTTATGGTAGCAACTCCTTCCGTTCCTATGCACCTAAACTTTGGAACTCATTGCCACTGTCGTGTAGACACTAGTGGAATATAAATATAAGACGTTGTGTGTTTTCTTACAGTTTACTTCTGTTGCTTTCATTTGACAGCGGAAGTACATCATATAAACAAGTGACGTCAAGGACGTCATACATAATTATACAATAAACCGCGCCACGTAAACGTGACGCCAAGATTGACGCGTCAACATGATAACATGTATACTTACATGACACTCCGGGACCGGAAAGTAAAATATCAGTGTAAATTACAAGAAAATCATTATGTATCAAACTGCACTCTTGAACGAACATTTTACTAAGTCTTGTAAAATGAATCACGCGTTTAAAACCATTCTACGGAATGTCATTATAATGAGTCTTTCATAGTCTGAATATATCACTAGTAACTGAACATTGTCTCAATTATCACTTAATTCTAAACACAACTAGTCTCTCTTATCACCGAAATTTGAACATAGTCTCTATTATCATTGAAATCTGAACACAGCCTGTTCAATCAGCTCAAGCGGATAAAGTTTTGCTATAGGTCTGGTAATGATGCCCTTTCTAGATTTGACTCGTGCTGCACGCACGCGTACGTTCGTCTGCTCCAGTAACAACGTCATCAATAACACCGAAGGACCACCTGCTTCTGGGTAATGTATCATCGTGAATCTGGACTACGTCGCCAATTCGAATCGGATCGCCTTCGCCTCCCAAACATTTGTGGAACTCTCTTAACGTCGTAAGGTACTCGTGCTTCTACCGGGACCAAAAATGGTCAATAGATCCTTTTCCCATTCCATGGTTACATGCAGAGTTATCTGCACATTGTTATCCAAAACGTGGCGCAGACTGCTGGGTGGACACATTGATATATACTAACAATCGTTCTTTCTCATAACTGACAAAATCGGTTTGTTTTTTACTGGACTTCTTCACACATTTCCTGTCGGTCTGTTCCATAATGAAAACATCATTTCTATACATATTCGTAGTTACCCTTATTCAGGAATACTGTCTTTTGTTCATTAAAATCCTGCCAATCACAAATTCTTCCATTCACATCTCTAGTTACAAAGAGGGGTAAATCATCTTGATAATTATATATATCTGCTGTGAGTTTATCATAGCACTGTTGTGTACTATCCCCCCTGCTAGATCCAGATGGCAGAAGATAACACGAGCACAAATAAAAGCCCAATTCATTGTTACGCTTGTCCACTAGTTTGATCCACAATATATCATTGTATGATTTATCCAGTATCGACAGTTGAAATTTTTCCAGTAAGCTTCATTTAATTAAGAAGCCAACAGTCCCACTTCCTCATACGGCATTTGGATTAATACTAATATGTAAGTTTGTTATGGCCTATCCATTTGTAGCCAGGCTGATGTATTTCTTCATCGTTTTTTTAATCTGCATCTTACAGTAACACTATATCTACATTAAGACAGTCAATCACCGAATTTCTCAATTCATAGCTTGCTATACTGTTATTGAGATACTGGTGATCCCCTGCGACTGGCTCCTGACCTATTGTTTGTTAATAGCGCAACTGCCACGCTCCTGGAGCCCCTTTAACTGCTTCACGATTGTACGTAATTGGCCTCCGTTATCCGTTCATGACGAGTTTTATCCGGCTCGATGTAAATGTGTTTGTATTGTTCTTTGTTTTTTAAACCGTGTTTAACCTTGAGCAATTGCATTTTTTGTAGGACCGTTTCAACGGTAACAATTGCAGGTCTTGTCCGAGATCGTGGTTGACCATCGCTCACATTCTTGTCTCCTGACTTTCGTACTGACACAGCATTCACAACAACGTTTAATGCACTAATTTAAGTGTAGCACATTATCCCCTTCATCCTCTTCTAAAACATTCTTAAAGCACGCAGGTTATGTATAATGTCAAATTCTGATTCTGGTGCAAATGATACCGGGCGGTCTTTCTCAAGCTTTTCATTTATAGTTTGAATTTGAGTCAAATTCTGACTCAAATTTGACACGGTAAAATTCTGAAGTCATATCAGATTTGAGCGGAGAAATTTTTCATTAAAGTATAATTTCTTCCAAGTTTCAAATGCATCTAACCTGTCTGCCATAATAGTTCTTATCTCACGATTACTGGCCTCCATTTTTCTGTAGAAACTTGTAAACGTCATTTATAGTTCGCTGTTCACAAGTTTCACTCGGACTTGCAGTGGACATTTTGTCCGCCATTGTTCTTTGTTGTTTATAAGGAGTACCTGGATCAGAGTCAGACAAAGTTTGCCGAGGTCTCCTCAGAGATTGCTTGATTTGATCGAACATAGATTGACCCGATATTTAAGCGACTAACCCACACATCGTGGTGTCAGATTTTAAAAACTCAAACTTTTGCTATGTTCATCTATTCTATATGCATATTCGATATTCTTACAATGTATTTTTAATCAAATTCTGTTGAAAGTCGTTGATTTCTTAATAAATTTAAGATAAAAACATTTGTCTACAATTTCTGATAAGGGTTACCCGGTTTATAAAAAAAACGGAATTCCCGTCAGCAAACATCACGTGATTATCAATAGAGCGCACACGTATAGGTATCGCACACTATTGTGACGTTTTGAAATCAAAGCCTTGAGTCGTCTGGTGTGTGTGTTTGTTCTGGTTTTTAACAATTTTTCAGTCATATAAACGACGGCGTCTACTTGTAGCAGTGAGCACAATGCTCAACTTTATAGTGCTGCCTCACTGGAATATCACGCCGTAGACACGTGGCATGATACCTCACCCAGTCACATTATACTGACACCGGCCTGACCAGTCCTAGCACCATCCCCTTAATGCTGAGCGCCAAGCGAGGAAGCTGCTAGTACCATTGTTTACGTCTTTGATATGACGCGGCCGGGGATCGAACACACGACCTCCCGCACTCGAAGAGGACGCTCTACCACTAGGCTACCGAGGCGGTTTTGAGACGTCTGGTGGTTGCGGGTTTTGATATATTTATTATCTGTTGTCAATCTATAAATATACATGTATGAGAAACAAATACAAATGTGCCTCATGTGTCTGACCTTGCATGTACTTATCTAAATTGCCAGCTGGAAATCAGTGATGTAAGCATGGGCTGGAATACCTGTGAATGGATACAGGTTGAATAAGAACTGCTTGATCATTGATAATTCATCCGCATTGTTCATAGAACTATTTTGTGTAGCACATGCACATCTTTCGGATAAAATTTGGAATCATATAAAGATGCTATATAATTGTCAGGAAAACACTTGTAACTTTGGTAGCGGCGTAACCCACAACCAATAAAAACAAACAAATCAATAACATAAACAGAAGTCAGTACACTTAGTACGTTTACGACACAGTCAGTGATTTCTCGTTTGCCTAGAGCGGTTATGGTATTCGTATTATACTTTTTTTCGTCGTGAGTTCGATTCCTAGACCCGTTAATTTTTGTCTTTAATTGTTTCTTCACTACAATTCAATGAAGACAAAACGAGTTAGTAAATCTAGTTTTAACATATTCACTAAAATTATATGTCACAACTGACACGTAATTATGTCTAAATACACTCCACCTTTAATATGATCTAATGCTTAAACTTTCTTGTGATATTTTTAAACATGCACGTGTTAGTTTTATAAGTTTTGTAACAGTCTTACGCTCCATTTTAATAAAAGCATTGCCCATCCATAATTTTAGGATTGATTGATTTATAGATACTACCAATTTTATACGAACAATAAATTAGAAACCAGAGAAAAACAAACTTACACAAAGTATGTAATGCAAACTGAAAAAATGGGGGTCGAACTCCCGACGAAAAGGTATAATACATGTAATAGAAAGAGCATTGGAACCCGAGGGTAAACGATTTGTACGAGGGTGCGTAGCCCCCGAGTATAAATCGTTTACCCGAGAGTTTTAATGTTCTTTCTGTTTTGTAACATAGCCATCCATATATGGTAGTTGTAGGCGTTCCACATTGCCATATACAGCAGTTCAGTGAGTACTTAAAATCCTTGCTTTTTAAATGTGTAAAGCCCAGGTAAAATAAACCAATGCTAGCGCAGAAAATCAATAAAATACACGCTGGCATACTTTCCTATCCAACAGTGCGGTAACTAGCGTGCGGGTATTAAATACCTGCACACTTTTAGTTACCGCACCCTGTAGTCAGAGTATACGAATTACCTGCACCAAATTTGTTAAGAAAAAACACCAAGCTATGATACAAATACCGTAACCGCTCGGCCAACAAGGAATCATTGACTAAATCGTAAACTTAGTGTATTGACCTAATTTTATGATATTGATTTTTTTTTACTTCAAAACGCCATAATACTGTGCTCTACCTATAGGTCAGACATTGTTATTAAAAGCCGGTTTTGGATTGGTTGAAAAAAAAGGTGTAGGGAAACCAGTAAAGATTCAATGAGACGCAAGCTGATTTGATAAAAATGTTATGTTTACAATCATAAAATTTCGTCAAAATTAAGCAATACAATGTTTTCTGTGAAATTTGGAATATTTTACTAGTGTCTGGTTGAATGCTTGACTTTTCAATTCTCTATTTAGAATAGTAGGTGTCAGTGGGCATTTTGCCTCTAAATGCCATTCAAGAAAGTGGGTAGGTTTGTCTGAAGAAAAATTGTAAGAAAATGGATCGGATCAGCCTACATAAAATTGCTATTTTTATATGTCTGAAATGTTGTCTTACTGAAAGAATCACATTTTAATTGTCATTTCTCAATTTTGGGGCATGTGACAGGGTCTTTTCTTATAATTGAAGTCTACAGAAAAAGTAATAGAAGTGTCTGACCTAAAGTTAGGTTTTGTGGTGTACTTTTAATAATAGAACGGTCCGTTATTTAGGTAGTGTTATTCGGTATGATAGCGGTTCTTACCTAAATAAGGCAAAGTAAGTCATACTGACATCCCTAATCGGTGGACGTGTATATAAATTGACCCACCAAACTACATGCGCACTTTTGGTTTGCTGCCCACGTGATGATAGCGTCTAAAAATACTGTCGCATCTCGTTCTATATTTATTAATGTTAACAAAATAAAGCGTTGGAACGGTTTATTAAAGTTCATGAGAAAACCGAAAATATTCGAATATTCCCTTAATTCTAGAAACTATAAACTGGTCAACCATTATGTTTCTTGTAAATATATGAAACAGTGGCGGCATTTTGCCTTTCGGTGATAATTTATTTTAAAAATTACAATTCACAATGTGTGTGTTAGTCGCTTTAAAGGTGATTAGTTTCACTTCATTTTTAAGTTATATATTCCACCATTAAATGTTTTAATCCATATTTTCAAAATTTTACCACCATTATCAGACTAATTTAACGCTATACATCCTATATTTTACTATATATTGCATTTACAGTTTGCCCTACTTTGTTATCCAATCAGAGGGCAAAGTTTTGTTAAAAATATTTGAAAAATATATCACATAAAATACGTTTCGCTTATTTTATGGCATAAAATATGTCACGTATTTTCTCTCGATAGTGTAAGGACCGTGACGCCATCGGCCGTAACACAGGGGCGGAATTTATGCAAATAAGCAGGTTATAGAAATTAGTTGATCAGGTACAGATAGTTCAAAGCAAACACACAAACACAGAAATGAACTTTATTCAGCATGGCTAAATATCCAGTGAAAACTGAAAAGAACGGCTGAACTAGTATATATCAAATGTAGTTTGAATAAATGTCTGTCACTCTATCGAATTCGTTTGAAATAATCAACTAGACTGAAAAAGTGTGTAGCCCCAATTTAATGTCAACCTACAATAAGTAGTTCCACCAAAAGTTCACAAAATACAAGTACAGTCACGTAACAAATGAAATTTCTACTTGAATTTCCATCACAAATTTTTTACTAGTGTGTGTAACTATCATGACTTTCTGAACACCTGCTGGTACGTTCACAGTTGCGCTTTCATTTTGTAATTCTGTTTTGGTGCTTTCCGGTTTCAACACACTTAAGAATCTAACGTTTTTCGAAATTCCGTGAATGTGGGATCGTCCGTTTTAAACAAATTTACATGCATCAATTTCTCTGTATGTAAATAACGTTGAATTCCTGCTGCAATATTTTGCAAAGTTGCTGGCGGGTAGGGTTCACCGTTCTTCCGCTTAATTTCACAAATAAAGCGTTGAAGCCAGAAGTCCATTTCCAATATCCAGAGGAATTTGAAAGCCCGGCTCTGACGCAGTTGCTGGTTGCAGGTTGCGATTCTCGGCCCATTCTTTCCACACATTTATCGCCCATATATTACTTCGAGTCGTGTTGGCAGGAACAGCGTTCTTCTGCTTGTTCTTGATGTCTACTGTAGACAGCGGCTTCTGAAATCTACCTGCAAAGAGAAAAGAATATTTATTTAATTTAAACTGCCACAAACACGGCACATGAAAGGGTTTGTGGTAAATTCATTGTCATTCTCTTTCGATTGTTATCTATTTTAAGTTTCATGAACTTCTACCAAATGGCTACTGAGAAATGGCAGCGGACGTGGATTTTTCATAAAATCAACGGCAATAAACTCCTAAGTAAAAATGACTAATAAAAAAAATAAGATAAATAAAAAAAAATAAATAAATAAAAAAAAATAAATAAAAATGACGGGCATCATGATCTTCAACATTTATTTTAAGTTTCATAAAAATCTACCTGCATGTTACTGAGAAATGGCAGCAGACAGACGGAAGGACACATGCTTTCATTAAATCAAGGGCAATAACTCTAAGGAAAATTGACCAATCCAATAAAAAAAATGATGGGCATCATTGCAGTATGTTGGTCCATATTTATTTTAAGTTTCATAAAATTCTACCTACTAGTTGCCGAGAAATGACTGCGGACGACGGAAGGACGCACGGAGGGGCGCACGGACGGACAACGTACGCCATTTCAATACCACTTCCCTTTCATCGGCGGGAGATAATGAAACGTTACAAATCAGAGCAAAAATATTGCTAGAATTTCTAGCTCTAGGATCGGTTACCAAAAAGCACTAAGTTTAAAATTAAATTAAAAAATACATACTGTTGCACACTTCTGCTGGGGTGTTCTCTTTGTTTTCTGCTTGATCACTAGTATCATTCTTGGCGTCGTAGAACTGTTGCGTGTCGATCGTAAGGAGCTGGGAAACAGTAACATCATTTTGACCAAACGGAATATAAAAGTTGTCATCGTTCAGGAAATCTAACTGATAATCCAGCTCAGTTTTGTGTTCTGTTGAAACGGTCTTTTCTGCCATATTTTAGTTACTTTCGACATGTGCATATGCATGTAATACCATTCACGAATTAACACTGTAAATCAAAGCGCTCAAAGCGCTGATGGTGGCTGCTAATCAATGTGTAAAATATTACAAAGAAAGTGACCTTTGAGGAATTCTTAATATCAACCAGAAGAACTTAGCTTTTAAGATTTCTTTCTAAAGCCTTTGGACAGTGCCTGTCATTAATTATATACACACTGATTTAGTCCTTATCGAATAACTTTGGTTTTCATGAAATTTTTTGTGGAAGAAAACAGCACAAAACATGCGCCACAAATGCCCCTCAGAATTTCAGTTCTGCAGCCAGTGTATTTAAGAGGCGCATTAATTATTACTCCATCTGTTATACCGGTACTCAAAAGCCCGCTAGACATAACAGCAGGCTTCGCAAAAATGTTGGACATTTAAGTCAGACAAACTTACAACTTTAGTCAGACCGTGAAAAAAATCGAGAAAAAAAATTATGTAACTGGCGAAACGAAACCGTTTTAATTTTTATACATATTTGTATCAATCCAGATATTTTGAGCCGCACCATGAGAAATCCAACATAGTGCGTTTGCGACCAGCATGGGTCCAGACCAGCCTGTGCATCCGTGCAGTCTGGTCAGGATCCATGCTGTTCGCTTTCAAAGCCTATTGCAGATAGATAGATAGATATATCTTTTATTCCACCATAAGATGAGAAGCATACAATTCACATCATAATAAAGAAATTATATGAACATATAATATATAGACAAAACATATCTATTGAACACAAAAGAAATGAGAAATGATAAAGTGTAAAAGCAATTTACATTGAGATAAATGACAATTTATAATTTCTAATAATGAATGTTTAAGAGCTAGTCCATGATATTATTTTAAGTGTACATAAACAACAATAATAGTGTAAAACATACAGCATGTAAATATTTATCAATATGCAGTTGTTTAGTTTCATAATTAGCAAGAAAATGTGTATTAAACATATTTTACTGAGTTTTCATTAATACATCAATTTTGAATGAACATTCATTATTGTCCTTTTGGATATTGTATTATAATTTATAACTGTATTACTTATACGTAATGAAACGTAAAATGCAAATAAATACATCCGCTGTAACCCCTCAAACAGAAAATAGTGTTATTCTATTTATACAAAAAACACTCAATAAACACTGACCATTACAAACTTATTGATGGCACTGTATCAATCATGCAGACTTTGAAAAAATGTTGAATGTTTCTAATAGTCCATAAATATTTCACGTACTATAACTACATGAATTAAGTTTCGTTTTTGGGGGCAATGCCCCCAGATTTAACAAACCGTCTTTCAATTTTCTTGTCGAGCTTATGACCAACCTGACAACACAGAAAACAAGTTCCAAAGTATTTACCAAACATAACTTTAATATTGCATTTAGCAATTATATTTTTGATCCAGATATGATTAAATAGATCTACACATTTTATATTTACAATAGTATCTGAAGAAAACTAAACTGCATTATAAAAATAAATTATAATAGATCTACTTAAGCGTAAGAATAATAAAGACAATTGATTAGATCACGTGATCGATTCTGAAACCGACACTTGTTTTGATCATGTGACCTATTCTGAAATCCAATAACTAGTTTCAATACGCTCAAAAAATGTGTTCTTGATTCTGCTGAAAATAGCAACTACTAAGGAATTGCAACGCCACTGATAAGCCGATAGATTATTGATTTTTTCATCGCTGTGCCTCGACACCGTTGTGGATGCGTATTATCAAAGAGCTATAAAAATAATTCGACGCCGCCCTGAAGGCGGTGTCGAGTATATGGGATACACTTTTATTTCGGACCCTGTAAAGATGGTAATGAATAGTTTCGGAGTGATAAACTGAACACAGTGAATAGTTTGTAAAAGGATCAACGATATTGCACAATGCATTTTAGTGAATAAACAAAAAATGGCAAAAAGAAAACATAAAAAATGTATGTAATGCAATTTATTATGTGATTTAAAACAATGCTATCTGTCTTTCCTCTCCTTATTTGTAGAGCAGAACATATTATTTTTATTTACAATTTCGTCAAAAATGTT
>NW_026463836.1:0-58977 GCF_021730395.1 Mercenaria mercenaria
GATCTAACTTGAAATAGACTTCTTTTAAATTTGTAATTTAAAGCTTAGATATCTGTAATAATAATATTGGATATTAAACTTTCTGTTCGTCCGCTTAGCTCAATAGGAGAAGCACAGATATACGGATCGCGAGGTCGTAAGTTTGATCCTCGGGCGAGGTGCATGTTATCCGTGAAGATTTGATAAAAGACTTTGTTTCTGAAATTCTGAAAATCAGTATACCCACAACCAGCATGTTATATATATGCTATTAGTTATTAGTATTGGATCAGTGAGAGTTGAAACTGTATATCCAGTTGTTTTAAATTCTTGAGTCGCATGAAGTAGGTTCTCATTCAAATCTCTTAAAAGTTGTATGAATTTTCTATACCAATATTAGAATCGTTCAAAAACTTATCCCCTGAATTTATGGTTTTTCTAACTCATAACGTAGGGCATTCCCTACTGAGTAGGTTATGTCACTGACTTTGAATCACTTGCCCCTCCCGATGTGAATTTGGGCCTCACTAAGGATGTTGAGTTCTTTATGTGAGGAAGCCATCCAGCTGGCTTACGGAAGGTCGATGGTTCTACCCAGGTGCCTGCCCGTAATAAATGAAGGGGCACCTATGGTATTTCTCCAACTTCAAAGTTGTAAAGTCGCCTTATGACTTAAATTGTGCAAGGCAAGTGTGACGTGTAACTCAACAAAAATGTATGACCTTTTGACACATATGTAAGAATCACACCCGAATCGCCAGATATTTCACATCTTTAACATGTTAAATATTTCAAATGAATAAAATTTCATTTCAATGTGTTTCTATAAAACATGGAATTTCGAAATCTAGCCTATGTGAACGCAGCCAAGCGAAACAAAAGAAGACTCGTTTAAACTGAGTCTGCGCCCGGGGTAATGAAATGTGCAACACACCTTCTTAGCGTAAACTGGTGGTGTAGTGGCAACGTTTGACTGTCAATTCAGATGTCCATATCCCGGTAAAGGCACTGGAAATTTCTGAGACGCTCTTGAGTGCCTCTTACCTAACTAGAAATTGCAACAAATGGACAGCTATGATTAACATACTATATGCCCCCAGGTCTAAAATCATACGCAAAGGTAAGATGGTGTCTTACAATCGATTCATAATCATCGAACCCTACTAACAGGAAACTGCAACTAATCAAGGTGTTTGTATTTCATTTAATTGCATAGTTTCGTTACACTTAAAACGTTTTGATGCTGTTAAACGTCTTTGGTAAATACAAGTGCGATCATTAATTATCGTATTGCTTAAGAATGACTGAAAACGTATGATTCATTATTTTTATTTTATTACATGCATTTCAATTTCAACCAGATATTTATCAAAAACAAGATAACCTTCATTTAAATTGCATGACGTAAAACCACAAAAATCCCTGTAAGAATTGCGTGTCAAATATGTTTAACGTGACATCAGGTTGATATCGATAACATTATGTCCTGGTATCTTTATCTTAATAAAGGTTATCAGAAGGAATTAAATAAACTGTTTGAAGATTTATTGAACTACGTTTTACTTCGCCTGGCAACTTGCCCAGCACGTGGACAACTGCGTTCAGCTACGGATCAATACGGCAAGGTACGATTCAGTACGGATAACTACGTTTTAGTACGTTTAACTACGGATGAATAAGTTTCAACCAAGTTGGACTTAAGTCACGCTCAAATGGCTACGGATCGCTCAAACTTTTGTGCATGTTCAAAAGTTGGAGAAACTTACAAGTTTGGGATAAGTATTGAATGTGTTGGTACGGATTGATACGGATTACTATTTTGAGGTACGGCTCAGGTACGGATCGATGCGGATTACTACGTTTCTATCCGTGGCTAGACGTAGCTATCCGCGCCGTATGTGTGACTGGGGTATAATATAAACGAATGCAAATGCGACTTTCGTTTTCAAGTTTAGCCTGTGTACTTTCATTTTATTTGCTTCCGGGAAAATCTGAAGGTCGTCTGATGTCATTTTCTTGTTGTCAAAAACACACGTATGCCAGACGAGATTGACCCTCCTAAGGATATATTGCAAAAATGTGTGTTCATGCTTTTACCAGGCAATTTTGCGTTAAATAACTTAGTCAAAATACTATCTGCAATAAAACGAAGCCCGCCCAGTAGGGAGAGCGTCGGTCTACGGATCGTGGGGTCGCGAGTTTGATCCTCGGGCCCCCGTATGTTCTCCGTGACGATTTGATAAAAGACATTGTGTCTGAGACCATTCGTCCTCCGCCTCTGATAATTCATGTGGGGAAGTTGACAGTTACTTGCGGAGAACAGGTTGTACTGGTACAGAATCCAGGAACACTGGTTAGGTTACATGACTGAAATTCTGTAAAAACGGCGTTAAACCCAAAACTAACAAACTAAGCAATAAAACGTACACGTATTCAAAAAACAAGAATTTGAAAAGCGGCACTAAATAAATGAAATTAGATAATAATGCCGTGTAAAACGTATCAGCCGTAGTCCGAGATTAACTCCTGATTGAGACAATAATTTTCACTATTAAGGCACAAAATAGGTTGATGCTAGGTAATTTAAGATATAACAAGAGGGTCATGATGACCCTATATCGCTCACCTGTTAAACTTGGCCTTGGAATCATCAAGATAAACATTTTGATCAAGTTTCTTGAAGATAGGGTCATAATCTTGGCCTCTAGAGTGATAACAAGCTATTCCTTTGATTTGAGCAGGAGACCTAGTTTGAGACCCAACATGACCTAGTTTCAAACTTGGCTAAGGAATTATTAAGATAAACATTCTGACCAAGTTTCATGAAGATAGGGTCATAAATGTGGCATCATGATTACAAGCTTTTCCTTTGATTTGAGTGGTGACCTAGTTTTTAATCCCACATGACCGAGTTTCAAACTTGAACTATGTGTTATCAAGATAAACATTTTGATTTAAGTTTCATGAAAACAGAATCATAAATGTGGCATCTAGAGTGTTAATAAGTTTTTCCTTTGACTTGTGCGGGTGACCTAGTTTTTGACCCCACATGACCCAGTTTCAAACTTGGCCTAGAAATCATCAAGATAAACATTCTGACTAAGTTTCATGAAGACAGATTCATAAATGTGGCCTCTAGGATATTAACAAGCTTTTCCTTTGATTTGACCTGGTGACCTAGTTTTTTTATCGCATATGACCCAGTCGCAAAATTGACCTAGAGATCATCAAAATAAACATTCTTTGCAAGATTATATCAAATCAAAGCATAAATGAAACCTCTTTAATAAAATAGAAAACTTTGCCCCTTTCAGGGGCAGTACCTCTAGAACCCATGAAGAAATCTAACCGGTTTCCGAAAGGAACCAAGATCTTATTGTGATTTGAGTTGTGTGTAAGTATGGTTAAAATGAAATGTAAAATGTCACTTCTATCGTGTTCTCTAGGTAAAAATTAAACAATTTTGGCTCTTTCAGTGGTCAATTAGGGGCCGTAACTCCGGAACTTATGATTGGATCTGACGGATTCATCGTGGTATCCAAGATCTATTGTTGTTAAAGATATTTTGGAAGTTTTTATCAAATCAAACCATAAAATTTGATGAAGTCTTTATATGGCTGCAAAAGCCAAAATAGAAAATAACTCTGGAACCCATGAAAAGATCTGGCCAGTTTTAGAAAGGATCCGAGATTATGCCAGTACAAGTTGTGTGCAAGTTTGATTAAAATCAATTGCAAAATGTGGTCTCTATCGTGTTCACAAGCTAAAATAGCAAATTTTGGCCCTTTAGGGGCCATAACTCTGGAACCCATGATGGGATCTAGCCAGTTTTCGAAAGGAACCAAGATATTATGCCAATACATGTTGTGTGCAAGATTCATTAAAATCAATTGTAAAATGCGGTCTCTATCATGTACACATAAAATTGTGAACGGACGGACGGACGACTGACGAAGGGCGATTACAAAAGCACACCCTGTAACTATGTGACAGGTGAGCTAAATGTGAGAGAACTAATGCCATTCTGCACACAAAACAGCTTGTAAAAACTGTTCACCAAACAAGACATGGTGTTCACAAGTTTACTTTTTAAATATGTTTATTCTTGTTTCAGGCCAAGTTGCAAGTCTAATAGAAAATAAACACGGTGTTGCGGGATTAACCTACCAGCTTGCTGGCAAGGTGCTGTGAAAATGAGTAAATGTGATAGTCGCACGTATCAGGTTATGCATTAGTATTCATCTAAGTAAACGCTTCACTTTTGTAATAGCGCATTCATTCATTTGAAGCTAAGGGTGTATATAAAATTCTCCGTGCGTTCTTGGGACTGGACTTATTCCTTTTGTCCTTGTGTTGGTGTGTTTAACTGTGAATGCTTTGTAGATGCTCCATGCGTCCAGTCATTCTACCTTTCAAGACAGAAATGTTCGATCATTCATCCTATTTAACAAATAACAAACGAAATTTGAACGAAAGGTAAATGTTTCAGGTTATTCCCAAAACATATTGACTTTCAAAAGAAGCTGACAAATCATTATTTTTGATTTTTGTATATTGATACAGAATGATTTGAGTCAGTCGTTATGATGTCACAGGTAAACGCCACACGATACAAAGCTAGTAAGTCTATGTTGTTTCTTGATATTAAATCCTAGTATGTTGTGAACACACAGCGCTTGTCAGATTACTGATAATTAAATGAAGTTACTATGATTACGAGCCGTACATATTATATGGATGAAATATTTTGTGTAGCATATATGCTACGTGGGGAACTAGAAGGATATATGAATTATGGATAAAATGCACGAATGAAAGAGGAGATGTGCAGGACCTACTTTTTGTAAAGGTATTTTCCGGGACCTGCACCTAAAGTCACTGAAAACATTACAGTTTTTTTATATTTTCATTTTCGCCAAATAAGTGAACGTCAGATATGTTCTGTCAATATATTTTGTAGGCCAATCACAATCACAAATATGGATTTGGAAACAAGACGGAGACAATGTTTACCAATTGAAGACACCATGACAATTGACATTTGTATTCCTATATATGATCTGGAAAGTCTATAGAATTCATGAAATGCATGTTTACATTTTAAACCAATTTGTAAATAATAGTGTAAGTTACTTAGAATAACATTTTATGATTTTAGCCATTGAAATAAATTCAGAGTAAATTCTTTCCATGTTACTTGTACATTTTAGGAAATGATTATAGAAATCATACCAATTCAATGTATTAGCATTGAATTTAATCATTTGCTTGATATGAACGTTTCTTTAGAAATTGTACATGTACAGAAATAATTTCATTTTTGGTGATGCATATATGGCCGATTTATATTCTGTTTGCATATATGCTACAATAGGCAAAAAGACAACTGGTTAATAGGGCTTAGATTAATTAATTTCATTACTTATTACTTCTGTAAACTATTGTTGACTGAAGACCGGTCATATAGCACAGACCATGTACCGGGCATTTATATGAGGAATTGTGTAGTAATATATCTTATTTAACCATTGTGATATCATTGTCGGTATATGTGTCCGAAACATATAAAAGCTCAAGCCCAAGCCTGAAGAACAATAAAGTGATATCTGATTAATTTCATTTTAGAAGACAGAGCATCAAGGGAAATCCCAACTATGAGGATATATGTGTCAAACACATACAAAAAACAAGCATAAAAAACAATAATTACAGTGGATTATTTCATTTTAGAAAACAAAACATCAACGGAAACACCAACAAGAGCCCGGCGAAACGGGCCATAAGACAGATTTCACAACGTACTTTGTCGTGGCGTCCTCCACCCATTCCGTAGAGGAACACAATTATGTGTCATACTTTTATATGTCAAATATTTTATATAGATAATATGTAAATCAAACAATATGATGCAGTGGTATCTGAGAACAAATAGTATCAAACATGTGACATGGACTACATTTAAAGATAATGCGATGTATTGTTAAATGCGGTAATAATGTCTGTCTATGTATCTGGAGAAAGACTCAAGAGTTCTTTTGTAACAATACAAGAGAGAAATGATCTCTCACTAGTGTTCCACAGTAAGGCAAAGTAGAAAACTGACCTGCAATTCAGAAGAGCAAAGAATACTTTCAACAGAGCCATATTTAGTCTTATTACATACTCGTTTCTATTCCCCGTTAAGTTACTCTGGTACCGGAAACGTCCATATTTTTCCATACACTGACGCCTGAATTTCATATCGGGTGCGTGACGTAATTCAGTGTGTGTTGTTGCACTATTTTTTTCTATTTAGTTCAGTATTGTCAATCTTCTTTAGGCTGTTGAACAAATTCATGATATTTACATTATATTTATACGTGTAGATGCGTATGTAATAAAAAGGTTATTATCTTTGCATCGGAAAATATGCACTCGTTCTTCAGCGGAAGAATATTGCGCTCCTAAAGTCGCGCAATATTTCCGCTGAAGAACTCGTGCATATTTCCCGATACAAAGCTAATAACCTATAATATAAATCAAAGAATTTTTATTGAATGGTGCAATAGCCGGTGCCGTGAACTTGTTAATGACTATTTCAGTACATAAATTGGTGCAACAGAACAACATTAAAACAATATGTAATCAAATCACAGTGGGCCCAGAGAGACTTTGGTTACAGTGCCCTCTAATGTACACTGCAACACACACAAAAAGTACAATACAGAACGT
Source organism: Mercenaria mercenaria (assembly GCF_021730395.1). Lineage (NCBI taxonomy): Eukaryota > Metazoa > Mollusca > Bivalvia > Venerida > Veneridae > Mercenaria > Mercenaria mercenaria. Next base: position 6,691 of record NW_026463836.1, read on the forward strand.
GTTTCTTTCTATGAAAGATCATAATTACATTTTCCGTGCTCCAAATTGCTATGTTTTCAAGTTTATAAATTTTACCATGGCAACGGCTGATGAAACGCGTCAAGTTCAAAAATTTAGATAAATGATTTTAAACAAAATCGACTGAATAGTTTGAAATGAAATATTTGGCATGCGTTATAATTACATCAACTTACCTACAATATGATGGAGATTGCTATTTAATTGACTTAATTGACTTAACATGGAAAGCATGAAGTGTAGTTTTTGTTTGTTTGTTTTTATGGATGCTAGAAAATGATCACTTACAGGCTAAGATCGTTATCGCTTATTTTATTTAAACTGTACGTAAATTACATACTTATTACATTATATTACAGATTCCACAAAATAAATAAATAAATAAATGTTTGTTACTTTGGAAAAACATTTTACTGTAGCGTTTTGAAATGTATTGTTTTCAAATTACTCGGGTTTTATATAAAAAAAAAGTTTGAATTTACAGTGATGTACAGCGAGAGTTGGTTGTAAAAAATAACTGTTTTATATTTTACAATCTCTACTAAATCTGTGCTGAAAGAAATTTGTCAACTGAATATCAAATTTAACTTAAATTTTGAAAGCTTTTGAAAATGTCAATGGGTTTGTAATGCATTTGCACACGAAAACTAATGAAATTAACAATTGCTGTTTCGGCACCAAGCCGAATGTTTGAACGTTTGGTAAAACTCAGTTCGATTGGCAAATGTCTACGTTCATGAAATATGGTGGAAAACATGGACATGCTGTAAACAAATGCCAGAAATGAACAATAATCTTAGCTAAACACAGTTGAAACTTGATATCTCAAACTCGCTAATCTCAAAATTCAGGCTATCTCGATGACCTTTTCAAGTCCCATTCCGAAAACACGTGCATAAAATATCATTTTAAGACAAATTTCGGTAGTCTCGAAGTAAAAAACAAAGAAAAATATCAAACAGGGAATGCCACGCACCAAAAACGTAGCCTCCTCAAAACGAAACCCCCAGCACGCAGACGCGTGCACCACACACACACACACACACACCTAAAGCCAACACATAAGGACAAAACGAACAACACACACGCATACAAAGCCAACACATAAGACGAAACGAACAAACAAAGGAACACAGTGGGGCACGCGCGATCCCGGAATTTGGTACTGCTACAGCAGGTCACATTTCACGAAAACGTTGAGTTCTAATTAATCTATGGAGAGCTAAAAGTCATAAGGTCATTATGTTTCTTGATGATTGTATTGGTGGCAACGACAATCGTCTGGATGCAGGTAAATCAAGCGAGTTTGTACAAAACTCGTTGAGAGAATTCGGTTTCCTTTTAGCAGAGGACAAATGTCAGTGGATTCCGACTCAAAAAGTAATATGGTTAGGACATGTCCTAAACTATCTAAGCAACACACTGCACATAACAGACGAACGCATCAAACGTCTTGAAATGTCATAGAAGCTATCTTGAACATAATTAGCAATTATTCCATCAGTCTTCTTCAAGTTAGATCATTAGCATCGGTGATTGGCCAAATTATTTGACTGTAATTCGTATTCGGGCGTTACGGCGGTAGTGTTAGTCTAAGAACCAGGTTTCTATATTCATGCATTTTAACTCCAGCTAGCTGGGAAGCACCTGTAAGTAGTAAAGGCTGGTGATCTGGTACCGGTACTGGATCACCAGCCCCTAGCACCGGTACCTCGGGAGGAGGATCCTAGGAAAAAAACTTGACACCGGTACCACCATGGGGTCGTTGCTATGGTCCTAGGTACCAGATCACCATCCAGCCCATCCGTTGCTAGGGACCGCCATCCAGGGTACCAGATCACCATCCACCGGTACCGGATCACCATGAGGCCGTTGCTATGGACCTAGGTACCAGATCACCATCCAGCCCATCCGTTGCTAGGGACCGCCATCCACCGGTACCAGATCACCATCCAGGGTACCAGATCACCATCCAGGGTACCGGATCACCATCCAGGGTGCCATATCACCATTTAGGTTCTATACAAATTTACCAGTAGACAATAAGGAAAAGGTACTTTCCTTCTTAAAAGAGTAATGGAGTGCTGACCTTCGTGTAGGGAAATTTTCAGAAAATCTAGCGTACTAGTTCTTGACGTGCGGTTTTCGGAAAATGATAGCTAAAAATAGCGCTCTATTTTCTAGTAGCGTAAAAAAGCAACACTTGAAGTTAAATATTTTTTCTGTAAAAATGTAGCAATAAGTAGTTGATATAACTCAGTACAAACGTTTAACAAAATCACGGTTGTGATCCCTGTGTGTTGATAAAGATAATCAGAATCACCTTTACACATATAAACTGAAAATTCTGGCAAATTTATTTTAAAAAAAAACAAGGTCTCAAAATTTCAATGTAACATAGAACAAGAAATTCTTGTACTAAATCAATAAACAATTTGCCTAAAATATTTGCTCATTTTCTCTCTGTTTTCAGCCGTGTTCCATTTATGTACTTTGTCTCTTATTGGAAGCTAAGCTTAGGTGATGGTAACTCGAAATCTTAGCAAGCATTTATAAGCTTTCTTTACAGACAGCTTAATGTATGACCCGTGTAATAGTAACCTCCTTTGAGTACTCAATACTTATGACTTAATTTTTTCAGGGGCAAAGGTTCAAGCCTAATTGGGACTATTTTCCCTTATATTCCTTCTCAAGATATATTATTGATTTTATTGTACAAAAGTGAAAAAATCATTGATAAGTAATTTCTTGCTGTTCAAAATGATTAAAAAGTCGCAAGGTTTGACATCTTTAAAAATACTGAGTTACCTACGGAAAATGTTCTCTATATTGCATTTGCTCTTTAGATTGCATAATGTGAAAGAAATGTAGGTAGGGTTTACTTCTGCCCCCAAGGTTATTTTTGAATGAAGTGGACAAAATGTAAAACAGTCCCAAAAGAATCGGCCTTACTCTTTTTCAATGTTGGAATTATAATTCTGTCTCATTAAAATCTATTACTTGAGGCACCCTAAAAATGAAAATCATATTTATATATATATATATAATTGTATAGCAATAGTTTGATGTTTCTTTTACCAAAATTATGTAACGTTTTGGACGGTGGTCATCAGTTTGAAATTTGTCTTTACTCTAACTTGATTAGATCTATACAAAATTTATAATAAAATAACGACACGATAAAAGTTTGAATTTTGCATACAAGTCTCTCACTGGGTATAGTATATTACTGTAACATTGTTTAGAACATTTGAAATAATCGCCATTAGGTGGGTCATACCTGAAGTTTTATGAAGATATGTGGTAGTCAATGCAACGACAACATAAGAGGCTTGGAGTTTTGACCGATCTGACAGCACATGCAAGAAATTCTTACATGTTAGGAAGGGTGTAACCAGAATTTAAATGTGCAGTAGTGTCCTGCTAACCCTTATTAAACAGAAAATGGTGCGTGCCTTCTTAGATGTATAAGTTTTCGTGAAAGAGTGTATTTACATATAGAGGACTGGAGAAGGGGTGGTACGTTGGACATTTTTAAATGAACCAGAAAGTTGTATTGATAAAACTTAGTAAGCTCCCCAGTGGTGTTTTTGCCACTGACCGTTCCAAGGCGGTGCCCCACTGTGTTCCTTTGTTTGTTCGTTTTGTCCTTGTGTGTTGACTTTGTGTGCGCGCGTGTGTGTATGCTTATTGTTCGTCTTGTTTCTGGGGGTTTCGTTTTGAGGAGGCTGCGTTTTTGGTGCGTGGCATTCCCTGTTTGATATTTTTCTTTGTTTTTTTTTTGTCCTTATGTGTTGGCTTTGAGTGTGTGTGTGTGTGTGTGTTGTTCGTTTTGTCCTGATGTGTAAGCTTTGAGTGTGTGTGTGTGTGGTGCACGCGTTTGCGTGCTGGGGGGTTCGTTTTGAGGAGGCTGCGCTTTTGGTGCGTGGCATTCCCTGTTTGATATTTTCTTTGTTTTTAGTGTTTATTTAAATGAAGCAGTTTAAAATACGACTTGCTAAAATGCGTGGTTGCCAGTCATTATTTGACAATCCGTTATCACCCTAAAAAATATAAGGAATAGACTTCGACGACTTGATCATTCTGACTTCAACATTTTTAAGCAAAAAATCATTCATAAGTGTTGAATGAAAATGGTATTAGCAATAGAAAAAAGCTATGTTATTACTTAAGACAAACGGATACAATGGTACAGAGGGTACAGAGGATAGGATATTCTTTAACGGAAGAGAAAGCCCTTTCAGCAACATGCACAAATCAAGTTTTACTGAGAACAGTGCAGTTCATGTATGTAGTGAGTAGTACTTTCAATTTACAAAAATGATGCAATGTCAAGAAAGAGATCATGCTTTGTGCATCATGAATTCAACGACTCTTTATTTATGAGATGAAACGTTTGGGAAATATAAAATGAAAGAATTGTAATATGAAACGATGGGATCAATAATCTACAGAAGTGCTTTTCTAAACAAATGGGCTCACACAGAATGAAAATCTAGTAAATCTTCTTCTTGGCATGGGGTCTAAAATCCTTGAAGAGGTCAGCCCCCGAGAACATGTTTGGGAAATTTGAATGAACATGTGAAATTCAAATACAATGCATCTTAAAAGGTGGAATGGAGGAAACAGATTTGGATCCATCCTAATAGATATAAGGAATAGACTCCGACAGACTAAAACATTCTGACTTAGCATTCTAACCATAAAGGTGGAAAATAGCTAGGCAGTATTCCTCACAATGGTAAATTTTTTAAAGTGATGTGAAAGATATATGTAAAGTACATCACAATATATCGATAAGAAAAGCGCATTACAGTAAAGTACATCTAGGGTTTTCGTCAGACACTCGAATAGAATTATTCACAACCTAATTCAAGAACAGGACGGACTTAAGCATGGATTTCTCCATCTTCCACACTAGCAATGATTACATTGGCATGTTTTCTGAAAGCATAGAATTGTCTCCGCGTAAAGTACAAAAACATAAGAAAAACAAAGACAGCTTTGAATATAAATCTCTCTATAAGGATGTACATGCTCCGAAAATATATGGGTAAATATGATCCTAACATTAAACGAGAGTGATGTGAACTGAACATTGTTAAATAATTGTTAACTATTGTTAACTATTGTTCTTGTTGTAAACATTGTTTTGTTGTGAACATTGTTTTTGTCAATATTGTTTGTGTCAGTATAAATAAACATGGAAAACAGAATAGGTTGTCATTATCACTGAAACCGTCATGGAATAAAGTAGTTTACTTTTTCAACATCCTTGCAATATTTTCATTTCTGGACCAAATGGGTCTGGTAAAACAAAATTTGTCAAACAATTGACTGAGTTTAAAACGGATGTGTTTCAAACTGTACCACAACAAGTGGTGTGGTGTTACAAAGAATGGCAGACTACCTACGCTATGTTGCAAGAAAGAGAAGGATCTTATATCAAGATTGTCAATGGCATCCCAGACGACGACGAGGAGATTGTCAGCGATACCAGTATTCCTCATTTGGTGGTGTTTGACGACATGCTCGGCGATAAAGATGAAGAAAAAGTCAACCTTTGGTTTACCAGAAAAGGACATTATCGTAATGCCAGTGTGATTTATATCACCCAGAACATGTTTCAACAATCTAAAGCAAGCAGAACAATGAGTCTAAATGCGCATTACATGATTCTGATTCAAAATACTAGAGATAAAGGACAAATCAAAGTATTGACAAGTCAAATTCAATTGCCACATTTACTCCAAGCCTATCGAGATGCCATTTCAGTTCCTCACGGATATTTAGTGATTGATTTTCATCCAATAACTCCCAAGTCCTACAGACTAAGAACAGATATCTTTCATCGCTGGGTGACAGGAGGAAATCGAGGTCCTGTTGTGTACACGGGATTAGTATAAGAGAAGAAATCATAGGAAGACGGTATTCACTTCAAGACAATCGTCATGGATTATACACCAAAAGCTGTCATCAGAGCCTTGGAATCGCTCAGCCAGGAGAAAAATTTTCATAAAAGACATCAGATATTACAAGCGGGTCTGCATGAAATGATCAAATGGTTTACGTTAGCAGCCAAGATCATCATACAGAAAAAGATTCAACTGCCTAAACAGACTTTGAATTTCATAAACAGAAATCAAGAAGAGATTCAACAGTTAGCAGACGCCAGTGTGGATGCCGAAACCAAACGTAAATTGATACTGAAACCAGGAGGCAGTGGATTTCTTGGAGGTGTTAAGATTTAAAGTCTACTTCGTTGGGACGGACAAAAGACTTTGAGAAAATTTGACAAGACTGTCAAGAAAAGATCAGCGCCACCAGCCAAGAAAAGTAAAAAGAGAACTGTCAAAACGCCAGCAGCCAAGAAAGGCAAAAAGGGATCTGTCAAAAAGATATCTGTTAAAACACCAGCCAAGAAACACAAATCACCGTTGAAAGTCAAAATACAAGTCAAGAAATCGGGCAAGACCACTGGGAGGACACCTCCAGCACCCATGAAAAAACTCGATGATCTGTTTGTGACTGCAAGACGAAGATCTTCACCAAGACAACACTCGCCTTTGAGACCACTCAGTCGTGCCTCTGATGTGATTGATCAGACAACACCAGTCAGATCACCTCTCTCACCTATCAGTATCATGTCCGGATTTCAAACTTCAAGTCCCATGCTACCGAGATCCAAGAGTACCACCCCATCCTTTGTTCTTAGTACTCCTAAGTCAAGATTTGATAATGTTGTGGTGAATCAACAGGATGGTTTAACCTATTTGACTCCAAACGGTAAATGGGCTGTAAGCAAATTAACACCAGGAGAAACTTCGTTCTCGTCTCCATCCCGAAACTCAACCCCAAGATCGTTTCTGTCCAGTACTTCGTCTGGAACTCCATCTTGGGCTAGCTCACCATCTTCCTCATTTACAGGGTATCCGAGTGGAAAGTTGGGCCATTTTTCACCACTGAATCGACAAGTATCTACACTTAGATCAGGTTCGATCAGAGATGCCGCAAAAACAGACTTTGATGCCCTGTCGCCTATATAAGACCAAGTATTCACATAAACAACATCATTTGTTGTTGGGACAGCCATAAAGATGGCAAAACGTAAAACACCGTTGATCAAGAAACATGGGACAATGATGTTAGCTTTAGGCAAGGCACAACCTCAGTTTAGGAAAACACTCGTTACGGAAGCCCCTAAAGATCTAATCAACTGCGTGGCAGAGTGCTGCCAAAATGTTTTAAAAGGGAATGTATCTCTATCAGAGGCTCAGAAGCGCCAATTGTATCCAAAGCGTCAACAACTTCGAGACTTGGCAAACAAAAAGATTCCGATCCAGAAGAAAAAACAAATTTTAAATCAGAAAGGAGGATTTCTGCCACTGTTAGCTTTATCGTTAGCGCCTGTGCTCAGCAACAGTCTTGGAAAATTGATAGATAAAATATGAAGAAGATGGCCATTGTTCCTTTTAAAATGCTGGATGAGATGAATCGCTGGAAAAAAGAGCAACAGCAACGTCCAAGATTACCACCAAACCCTAACATCACACAAACATCAGAGCTGCAGAAAGACATGGGGTCTGTACTTCATCGAGAAGATTTGTCTGAAAGTGAAAAAGCTCAGTTATACGGGCAAACATTACAGAAATTTCAACTGGCTCATAAAAAGGTTGTGCAACCGTCATCAAAATTTCAGCAGCAACAACAACAGCAAACTGTACAAACAGAGAAAAAGCCTGAGACATTGCATGATCGTATTATTGATCGTGTGCCCGTAACCATGCGTCGTAAAGACAAACTTCTTCTTCAAATGTTGGAAGACCATCCGAGCATGAGTTGGAATGCTCAGGGAAATTTAGAAGTCAACGGAAAACCTATTCCTGGATCTAATATGATTGATTTAGTCAATGATGTACTCCGACAACGCAAAGGATCCAACCCAAGAGGATGGCAAGAATTTTCTCGAGGTCTGAGAGAATCTAATGTCCCTCAGGAATATGTTGGCAACAATATGATTTTCCCATACATTCACATTATGAAAACTGACGGGATGTCCTATTTTTCAAATCAGTAGGCAAGGGAAAAGCAAAAGACCATATTTTAGTATATTCGGATGTTTTGAAAAGTCAGGGTAAAATCAAATTCTATATTGTAGAAAAAATGCAAAAAAAATCCGAACGTGCAGAACTACCTTAAGCATGAACACAGTGTATAAAAGTAACATTTATAGCTGGCGATTCCGGATTGGTTGTATATGTGTAAATATAGCCTACAAATGTATTTTAAAATCAATATGGACAGAAATTAATTATAAAATATTGTTTTAAAGCAATGAAAGGACTATCATTTTGTTAACTTGAAAACATTAAAAATCTGACAAGAAATAAGGTGTACATTACATTCCATATTAATAGTATAGTGAAATAAGATGTAGCAATCTAAGATGAAATATGCATTGAAATTTCTTAGCAGGTAATGACGGCTAATAAGATTACTGCTTTATTACCCTGAAATTAGCAGCAATGATTACGTTCAAATATACTATTTCAAAAGGCCAACTATTTCCAGAAATTTATCTTTTGCCAACTCGAAGCTGTAACAAAAATGAATCCTAAATAAAACCTATATAATCTAACAAAGGAGTCAGGGATCTTAACGACTGCGTTACCCATTCATTAGTAACGAACAATGAATATTTTAGTTAGTATTAGATCTTTCTGGCTAGAACGGTCTTCGTAAACGGAGTACGTGCTTCGGAAATAACTGGGGGTTTTCTCATCACATTCATGTATCAATAGTTGAGCTTTATGTTTTTAATGTGTTGCAATGATTCCACAATGTATTGTTTTTACCTTCGTATTGATTACCGTAAGTCAGCAGTTTCTTTTCATCTTCATAATTATAATGATTTGTTTATTTGTTTTGGGTTTAACGCCGTTTTTAACATTATTTCAGACATGTAACGGTGGGCAAACCTGTTCTCATCAAGTAACTGCCAATTTCCCACATGAACTATCAGAGGTGGAGGACGGATGATTTCAGACACAATGTCTTTAAAATTTATCAAATCGTCACGGAGAACATACGCCCCGCCCAGTAGTCGAACTCCTAACTGTACCCCGCGATCCTAACTGTGCTAAGCGGGAGGGCTAATTATCATTATGGAATACACTTAGTCGCATGAGGGCTTAACACAGCCTTCATATTTAGTGGTGCCAAGTTACAAGAGTAGCTTTGAGAACCTTTTTAAAACATTTCTCGTACGTTTTAGATGAATGTGCAGGCTCATTTTGACTTTTTGTTATAGTGATATGACTGGATGTAGTAAGATATGGATTGCAAAGCCACGAAATTCACTTTCCGGTGCTATGAGACTGGTCATGAAACTCTATATAATTTACAGACATTCTAAGAATATCTAAGAACATCAAATAGCGATAATGGCAATAATTTCAACTGAAACGCTTTGTTTAAATATTTGCAAAAACGGTCAAAACCTTGCGTCAGGTCCTGTGAATGATACTTCCACTTTCGGAAGTCAGCTTCAGTCTTACCAGTATCTTTGCCACAATACTTTAGCACAAGATAACATAGATTCCTCATGCATTGACTAAACCGTCTCAGCACACGGGCATACCTTAGGCATAAACAATAGTTTTATGGGGTTAGACAGGAATATGCTTATTCCTAGCGTTTAAGTTTCGATTAATTAACAACTGTTATTCAGAGCAACATAACGCGTTTTTGAAACTATTCTACTTGATCAAAAATGCATCTTTTATGCGTAACGACATTGCATAACTATATGTACATACATCTCATCGACGTATGTCAGCCATTCGATTCGCGCATAGTGTAGCCAGTTTCTTTGAATCTTGCAGCATGAGAAATAATTGTTACATATAACTTAGGCCTTGCGGAGTGAAATTCGGACGAATTAACAAACGGACAGAGAGACGTACATGCAAGGGCAGATCAAAGCGACCCCCACACCCCCTAAAATAGACAGAAGACCATACATTCTATGAGAGATGGTCATTGACTCTGATTGCCACTAAAATCGTTCTCATTTTTCCTAAATATTACAAAAGAGCCTGTTTCAAACTGACAGTGGTAAACATGAAACATATTGGAATAGTCATTGCGGTCGTTGCGCGAAATGTTTTTACAGAAGTTCTATGGAATCATTCCTGATATAAGAGCTATTTTATCAATAAATTTTAAATTTAGACCATATTATCTTTTTATTTTCTGTACTAGCAAACCCTCTCTCAACTCTCATTCCCAAACAAATGCCCTTCCCACTTTAGATTTTCCAATAATCGCCCCTAAATTTAATCCTCTAACAAGTTTCATCAGTAAATAGTTGGAAAATAATTTCTTGACTAGAGGTGGATGAGAAATGTTCGATTTAGAGTGCGAACAAACTTTATGACAGGCACTCAGACAGACACGCAAACGCATGCGCACGCACACGCGCGCACACGCGCGCACACACATATGACTAAATCAATATATTTCCCACACCACTGTGTGGTGGGAGACATAATATTTAAAAGCATTTTTTCACATGCGGGCTTCATGCGTGTACCTTGTTTATATTTACCTCGGCCCATTTAGAACTATATAATATGACGGTGTGCTCTCATAGGGAGTTAATTAAATTCAACCAATTGATGTCAATGCTATATGTAGTATTTTTGGAAGGAGAATCAGATGCAGCCTAGAATTCACTTTTTAAAACGTTCTGCATGAACTTATTCATCAACAGGATTCTGGAATCTGTTGTCATTTCCATATCATAAACCGGTGAGTATTTTAGATTTTGGAGTGTCGTTACTCTGCTTACAGTTTGATTCAAACATTAATATCCCTTTCTAACTTTGCAAGAGTCATAGATAAGCTACTATACTAAAGGTTTCTATGAGTATTGGCATGAACTCATAAAATTTTGACAATATCTGTTAAAGTTTAATATCTTATAAATTTAAAAGGCCAAAAAGGAAACATATCGAATGATCATAGATATAAAATGTGTTTAACAAACGATGTAAAAAAAGATCCACCATAGAACTACCAACCAAACAAATACCTTTGCTTACCCTTATGCAAACTATTCTGCTATTCTAAGTTTGTTTTGCTACAGAATTCTGCAACAAATTTTAAATGTAAAATGCCTTATGATAACAAATTCAAAAGAACTTTATTTTTTTTAAAGTTTCTATCATCAATATTATTTTGAGAATGCTGTATAAAATAAGTAATTTCATAATTATAAAGATTGACATGCGAAAACCCTATTTTCGAATTAATCAACAGAGCATTATAATTTAAAAATGTCCAAGTTTTGAGCATGGAAGTAAAAGACAAGTGATAAACATGCACGAAAGTAGCCATCATTACATTTTCTACGGTGAAACATACCCCCTATTTTTCAGTCTGGTTTAATTAAACTCCGTTTATTCACATTAAATATTTATATATAACTTTAATTTATTAAACTGCGTAGAAAAAAATGAATCAATCGATCATTTTGGGTTTTCCATTTGTATAAAAATCAATAATCTAAGCACACCCATCAATTCATACATTCAAGAGAGTTAAGATCTTGTTTCTCAAGTTTTCAAATTGTGGTTTAAAAAGCGAAAATTGTTTGCTTTGTTGAAACAGACAAAAACGCAAAATAACACTAATTTTTCTCTTGAATCCATAGTGCAAATACTCTTAACAGCGTTGTCTTTATAATACATTCTCGCTATTCAATACATTGTCCATTGGTTTTAAAATCAATATGTCTTACATCGGACGAGATAATGATAACTATTCAAGATTCACAAAACAGTTTTGCAGCCACTGTGCTGATGTGATGTAATTTAAATAATTATAGAAAACAGTATGTACTAAAAGTTTATTGCAGAGTTTATTGCAGGAGACAATCTATGAGCAAATTAGATCCCCTAATGGAATGAATGAAAATGTCAAAATCCACATATCACATTTAATTTAATTTCATTTTCGGGCTAAATGTAGCAAAGTGTTGGCTTTGATATACTGAGTATTATGACTTATATGTGCTTTCTTAATTTCCCCTATAGTATCTTTTATAATTAAACTGAACATGACTAAGAACTGTATGACCCTTTTTTGTTATTGTATTATTAGAACATATGCGCGGTTTCAAATCTCATCATAGATCTATAAATACCATGCAGACCTATTCCGAGAATTAGAACGGACTTACCTACATAATCCTTTATTTTAAATTGTCCAGATTGAATTCGGGTTTCTACAGTGATCGTTGTATGTATGTATGATAAATACGGAATGAATAAAGGAAGGACATTTGGTACACAAAGAGATAATTATAGTCTTTTTCTAAGATCAGCATTTTTTGTCAAACAAATCATTTTATAGTATCACTTTCTCAGGATTTGACATGGATGGCATTATATCTCAGTTTTTTTAAGAATTCCCTTGTAATCTTCATTGCCAAACATTGTCTCAAGTTAAAGATGCCAAATACCTTAGTGTCGGCATCAGTCACAATTTTAGACGGAACACACATATCTACATATCTCCAGAATCACAACTAATGCAAACAGAAAACTAGGTTTCATCAAACGTAACATCAAAACAAAACATGAAATTATCGAAACTCAGATGGGTCAAGAATGGTCACTCTAGCGTTACACAAATGCAAAACATCTTTGACTGGAGTACGCTTGAGAAAAGATGTCTAGACCCCAAGTTCGTCATGTTCTATAAGATATATTATGGCCCCCCCCCCCTCTCTCTCTCTCTCTCTCTCTCTCTCTCTCTCTCTATCTATATATATATATATATATTTACAAGTCCCTACCAGCTTAACTAGACACATGCATACATTGAGTCTTTGTCAAACCCATGTCAGTTCAGATTACTTGAAATATACCTTTTCCCCCATGTCATAGTCTTGTGGAAAGGTTACCCCATCTACTGTAACCCTGCCTCACCTTGAGTCCTTCAAGCAGGCAGTGGCCCAGCTCAATTACTAAGTAAACTGCAATTGTGTTCTATCTTTTACTCAATCCTTTTAAACATTTTAACAACATTCGTCACCTTCACGTTCTTACTATTGCAAAAAGAACTGTCTTTCAGATTTACTTATATTTTTACTCTGTACAACTCGCAGACGCGCACCCTGCCAAAATATCCGTGAATGGTGTAAGGGAGTATAAAGAGATAGAGATAGATAGAAACTGTAAATTTGTTTATGTTCTAAGTTTGCCACGCAAACATACATTAAAGTATACAATGAACTACTCATCTGGCAAACTCGGGACAAGAAGGCTGTTTTCGTTATAAACATTATTTGTTCAGCAAACATATTAATATAATTGTTTGATTTAACAATCATTGAAATTCACCACTTGTTTTTGCAGTTTTATATAAGGTGCTTTTTGTGACTTATTTAATTATCCTACTATTTGATTGCTTATTTTGTAATATCCCTGAATATGTGAAATACATGTATTAAAATCATATAAGGTCTTTGCTAACGGTTTAGGAAGGCTAACTTCTATAGAAAATACATCCAAAATCCAAAAGAAATCAGATAATTACACAAAATTTAATCCTAAGGGGATAAGCTCAGGTATGATTTCAGTACAAAATCATACAATATGTCAATTATTTGAAAACCAATTCACAGCGAGATAATTATGTTCTCTCTTTATGATTGGTAATAACGTATTTTTCAATGGCATAATAAGTAACTAAACTACATGAATGTATCATATTTCAGAAGATATTAAACAAGATTCCTACAGATTATCAAATCAAGATGTCAGTATTATACTTGTTTTTAAATGAGATACTGAGATACACGTATAGCATAACTCATGCTATGTCTTAAACACATTTAATGTCAACACTTGAAATGGTTCGTCATCCACCTCTGACTCACATGGAAAAGTTGCCACAAATTTGTGGAGATAAAGTTTACACGTGTGTAGACCCCAGATTTTGCATAAATAAAAGACTGTTGAATAAACGTTATAAGACAGAGCAAAACAAACTTTGAAATTGTAATAATGTATGAAAGCGTACAAATATTAATGTTAATGTAATATGTCATTTAACTAATACTATCCAGCAAAGTCATGGAACTCGTTTTTAAGAAAACGAAGAACGTGCTTTGCCGAAGTTCCCACCCATCTCCACTACGTAAGACCCTGCTGTCTGTAAAGCGTGTTGAAACATTGTGACAAGCCCGGAAACAATATGAAAATATATACACTCAACAAAATTCCTAATTGGTCAGTTTATATTGTATTACTTTTTTTGTTAATAATGCACGTATTCACACGAAATTTCACATACCGACATTTGAATAGGTACTGCAGCTAATTATTTATTTATTTTTGGCGACTCACAGCCAAAGTAGCCGCATTAGGCGTTTTGACTAACATTACATATTTTGCACGTGCAGGGCATGTGCACCAACATGCACGTGTTCGTTTACACTTTTGGCATTACTAGAAAAACACATATCATGGTGAAATTGACACAAAAGCAACGCGATCGAGCTGTCGGAATGTTGCTAGCCGGGACACATTTACGACACGTGTGTAATTATTTTTGCAATTTCAAAGGAATTATGAAATACTTTGTTTGATGGTTATTTCCACTTTTAACCTTATTTCCGTTTACAAGAACCTTCAATCGTTGATTATCTACCATCCGCGCTCTTTTGACAAACTTTAACCCGAGGACAATTTATTGAAATGACCGATTTTGAGTTTTGTTGTAAAATTCCGACAGCTCGGGCGCGTGGCTCTTTTGTCAATTTCACAATGATATGTGTTTTTCTAGTAGGACTTTCGTCAGTAATACCAAAAATGTTCACTAACAAGTGCATATTGGTGCGCATGCCCTGCACGTGCAAAATATGCAATATTGGTCAAAACGCCTGATGCGGTTACGCTGGCCGTGAGTTGGCCAAAAATAAATCAATAATTAACTGCAGTACCTATTCAAATGTCGGTATGTGAAATTTCTTGTTAATACATGCATTATTAACAAAATAGTAATACAACATAAACTGACCAATTAGGAATTTTGTTAAGTGTATATTGAATAGTAAAATGTTTGTTACCCTAAATACACGAATGACATTTATATTCCACGAACTCAGAGCAAATATTTGATGGTCGTCAATTTATCGATCTTATTATTTGCCACTATTATTTCTATTAGTGTTCATGTTTCACGAACCGCTCTTCTTACATAGCCTATGCTGAGACGGAAAATGTCTCAAACAAATCTTACTGAGTAGGCTTGTTTAAACTTATTTATTTTGCGCGGTAACTGACACGTAACGACAGGACGTCAAAGGCGTCATTTTAAGGCAACAATGTTTTGAAGCGTTTCTGCATTATTTAACTATGAAGCGTCAGGTCGGAGACAGGTTCATGTTCTTTTACAGAAATATGGATATACAAATACATTAAGTTTGTCGTAAACGTCGTCGTAAATCGTAATGTTAGCTCCGGTTGGGCATGCGCACATACAACATTGAGGTAACCTACCTCCTTAACATTATATGTATAAATTTGTTCCCAATAAGTGCTTGAACAAGTTTCGAGAAAGTGAACGAAACAAATTTTTGTGAAACATCCAATAGTCTTATTTACCTCGTAGATCACTCGTTGCATTAAATGATACATTCGAATTTCTTATGTATAGTTTGCATACAATGGAAGCAGGAAAGGTCTGGTAATTATTACAGACATCTTATTGACCACTTTGATGGGTTGTACTTGTATAAATGTACAAATGTATTTTAAAATCAAAATAGACAGAAATAAATTACAAAAAAATGTCTAAATGTTTAAAAACCAATGAAATTAGTATGTTTACTGGAAAACATAAAAAATTAGATAAGAAATAAGGAGAACATTACATTTCATATTATGGTCAAATAAAATGCATGCGATCTAAGGTCTTATATGATTGCCTGTTTGTTAAACTTAAAATTTCCAAATAGCTGATAAAACAGTTCAAAATTATATATAATAATGTATAATGATGTAACACATTTCTTCTGTGTAAGTTAATATAGTTACGGTTTGAAAGAGGAAAAAAAGGGGTTTCAAAAAGCATGATCATCAACGTACTGACTTTGTTATCAGCGTACTGACATCTATGTCACGAAGCTTGGCCATAAACTTACTGACTTAACTTTTATTGTGTTTATGTCACGAGAGCTTGATCAGCAATGTATTGACATCACATTAACGGTCATCATATTAATAATGTCTGTATCACAACATTTACGTACTGACATCACATTAATTGTGTCTTTGTCACAAAAACGTGGTCATTAGCAATTTCATTGTGTCTTTGTCATGAAACTTGAACTTACTGGCATCACAATTATCACGTTAATTGTGTTTAAGGCAAAAGAAACTTGATTTAATTTATTAACGTACTAATATCTCATAAATTGTGTCTGTATGTCACGGATTTACGCACTGACATCATATAAACTGTATCTTTGTCATAAAAGCTTGGTCATCAACGTACTGACATCGCATTAATTGCGTCATTGTCATGAAACTTGATCATTAACGTACTGGCATTACGTTAATTGTATCTATGTCAAAAACCACTTGATATTAACGTACTGAAATCTCATAAATTGTGTCTGTATTACGAAAGTTTGGTCATCAATGTACTGACGTCAAACGGAATTTCTCTATGTCACGAAAACCTGGTTATTCACGAACTGAAATCACATTTATTGTACCTATGCCTCATACGCTTGGTCATCAATTTAATGGCATCATATAGTTGTATCGATGTTACAAAAACTTGGCCATCAACGTACTGACATAACATTAATTATTAACGTGCTGCAATTTCATTAACATTGTGTACGTCACTATGTCAAGTTATTTAAGTATTATAAACTATTGCCATGGAACATGTTAATTTACTTTTACAGAAGTAAGTTATGTCGATGTTTAAGTTAACATATTTTTATAAAATATTTTTACACAAACATAACTATTTTATTATATAAAGATTTAAACGTTTTCAAAATATAAATTACTAAAATTGTAATAATTACCTTTCAAATCAGATGTTCTCCTCTAACATGATTAAAAATGAAAAACATTTAACAACAGAATATGAACTGCGCTCGTGTTTATGTAAAAATAATCATATAATCTGATCGAATACGCTTATAATCACTTCACTTTGAATATTATTGCAAAAAAGCACAATCTTGGAGAACTTCTAATAAAACAAACTTTTTAAACCTCTATAGAAAGAATTGTGAATTCGTCCCTATTTTGAAGATCGATTTTTAAAATGAATTTACCGAAGTAATTGCGTTTGACATTAAGAATGTATCGCGATCAATGAATCATTCAGTCTATTAATAAATTCAGCGAGATATAAGAATATACGTCCGGTTTGTGACGATTGCTAGCTACATTTGTATCAGATATTGGATATTCGGTAATGTGTATAAAATATTGAATATATTTAGGCGCACAATAGTATAATATCACAGAACGTTTACTGGGCCTCTGTTGCCGAAATATGTGCTTATAGTAGGCATCCTTCAGTCTCGGAAGACTATGGTGTTACGCTCAAGGTGTTTATTCTGAAACAGCGTCGGGTGTGGCTGGCCAGTCCAACGAGGGAATGACAGTCCCTGTGGAAGAGGGCATAGATGAAGTCTGACGCTGGTCTGTCTGCCTGGGATGCAGCCTTCCTTCTCGTTCTCTTTGCCTCGTGCTGATGAGCAAGTGTCTCTTCGAACTTGGAGAGACCTTTCTGCACAGTTTGTCCCCAGGCAGACCGTTCGAGGGCTGTTGTTTCCCAGTTGGTCTGATCAATATTCAGGGCTTTTAAGTCCTCTTGCACACGTCCTTGAATCACAGCTGTGGTCTGCCTGTGGGACGTTTTCCCTGCACCAGTTCTCCATAGAGGAGATCTTTAGGGATCCGTCCGTCGTCCATGCGCACGACATGACAATGCCAGCGCATACGTCTTTGTTTCAGCAGTGTGTACATGCTGGTACATCCAGCCCTTTCAAGGACAGTGTTGTTTGGGATCTTGTCCTGCCAGGTGATGGTCAGGATGCGTCGAAGACAGCGCATGTAAAAAGCATTGAGCTTTCGTTCTTGTCGGGCACCCAACGTCCAGGACTCGTTGCCATACCGGAGGGTACTCACGACGCAGGCTCTATAGATCTCAGTCTTTGTGTGCTCAGTCAGCTTGCTGTTGTTCCATGCTCTCTTTGTCAGTCTGGACATGGTGGTAGCTGCCTTGCCGATGCGCTTGTTGAGCTCTGCGTCAAGTGAGAGGGTATCTGAGGTAGTTAAGCCTAGGTACTCGAAGTCGTGGACGACGTCCAGTTCATGGTCTTTGATGCTGATGGCTGGGGGGAGAGTCAACATCCTGTCCCATGACTTGTGTTTTCTTCAAGCTAATGGTAAGCCCGAAGTCTTGGCCAGCATCGCTAAAGCGAAACATGAGCTGCTGTGGGTCTTCAGCTGAGTGGGCGGTTACAGCTGCGTCGTCTGCAAAGGGGAAATCACGCAGGAACCTCAGCTGGACTTTTGTCTTGGCTCTTAGTCTCGAGATGTTGAAGAGCTTTCCGTCTGACCTGGTTCGGAGGCAGATACCTTCAGCGGCAGGACCAAATGCTTGTTTCAGTTCACAGCAAAGAAGATTCCGAACAGGGTAGGAGCCAGGACGCAGCCCTGTTTCACTCCGCTCCGTATGTTGAAGGCAGCTGATGTTGAACCGTCAAAGACGACGGTGCCTTTCATGTCTTCGTGGAAGTATCTGATAATGCTGAGAAGTTTGGCTGGACATCCTATCTTTGGAAGGATCTTGAAGAGGCCATCCCTGCTGACCAGATCAAAAGTCTTTGTGAGGTCTATGAAGGCAATGAAGGGTGGCTGCCTTTGCTCCCTACATTTCTCCTGAAGTTGTTTGAGAGAGAAGATCATATCTGTAGTAGATCGGTTGGCACGGAAGCCGCACTGCGATTCAGGGTAGACTTGCTCTGCGAGTGTTTGGAGCCTCTTTAGTACCACTTTTGCAAAGACTTTACCAACGATGCTGAGGAGGGATATGCCGCGATAGTTATTGCAATCGCTTCTGTCACCTTTGTTTTTGTACAGTGTGACGACGTTAGAATCCCTCATGTCTTGTGGTACTTCGCCTTCACTCCAACAGAGGCAGAGGATTTCATGCAACTCACAGTGATGTGTGTCTCTTTGCAGCTTTTCAGTACTTCGGCGGAAATACCGTCATTTCCAGGTGCCTTGCCAGAGGCAAGAGAGTCCAAGGCTTCGCTGAGTTCGTCTATGACTGGTTCTCTATCAAGCTCTTCCAGCTATTGTAGGCACTCTATGGCATTCAGGGCATCTTCTGTGACTACATTTCCCTTGCATATAGCTCAGTGTAGTGTTCTACCCAGCGCTCCGTTGTGTTCTGTCTTGAATCACCTCTCCTCTAACTGATTTCAAAGGAGCAGTTTTCTTTTGCGTTGGGCCTAGTGCCCGCTTGATGCCGTCATACATTGTCTTCATGTTGCCTGTGTCAGCTGCGATCTGATTTGGGAGCAGAGCTGAAGCCAGTAGGCGTTGACGCATTGCCTGACACACTGCTGGACTTTACTGCGAGCAGCACGGAGAACCTGGAGGTTCTGCACACTTGGATTGGTTTTGTATGCAGTCAAGGCATTTCGCTTGGCCTCGTTGACTGATGTCATTTCTTCTGAGAGGGCTTCGAACCAATCAGCTGACTTGCTGGTCTTTTTGCCAAATGTGGACATGTAGTCGTTGTAGACAGTGTTTCTTTAGTAATCCCATCGTTCATTGGCATTTGCAGTTGGTGGACCAGGGAGAGAATCCTCCAACACACGTGCAAACTCCTCCACTTTTCCTTGATCACGTGTCTTGCTGGTGTCAATGCGAGGTTTGGCCTACTTCCTGGTATGGTGCAGTCTCTTCGTGCGAAGGTTCACATTGCTGCACACCAAAGAGTGGTCAGTGTCGCAGTCGGCGCTCTGGTAACTACGTGTGATCTTGATGCTGGAAAGGTTAACACGTCTGGTGAGGATCAGGTCGAGCTGATGCCAATGTTTGAATCGCGGGTGTCTCCAGGAGACTCGGTGCTGAGGCTTTGTGTAAAAAAAGGTGTTACTGACGCACACCCCATGATGACAGCACACTCTAGAAGGCGCTGGCCATTCTCATTCATTGTCCTAGTGCCAAATTGACCCAAGCAGGTGGGACAGGAGTTGTGATCGACACCTACTCTGGCGTTTAAATCACCGGCAATGAACAGTAGTTCCTTGTCAGACGCTCTCCTTATAGCAGCACTGAGGTCGTCATAAAACTTGTCTTTTGCTTCTGCTGTGGATGTCAAAGTTGGTACATAGGTACTGATTAGACTGGATGGTCCTGAGTATGTTTGAAGTCGGAGAGACAGGATTCGCTCTGATCCTTCTGCTGGTGTGGTTATGAACCCCAGTAAGCTGTTTCTAACTGCGAATCCCACGCCTCATCTGACGGCTTGTCCTGCCAGAACAGGTTGAAGTCTCTGTCCCACACTGATCCTGTTTCTGGGAGCCTAGTTGTTTGAAGGACGACGATGTCCATCCGCAGTGGGCTCAGTTCTCTATGGATGACAGCTGTCTTGCGAGCATCATTTACTTCCTGAAGGTCTATAAAAAAAGCCTGGTGTCAATGTCCTAACGTTCTAGGTGCCCAGTTTCAGGGCGTGAGTTTTCATCTTTCTGTTTCCTGGTGCACAGTTGTCGATCCGCTTGTCGGTTTTCACCATAAACCCAACGCACCTAGTGAGGCTAACGGACCGTGGCGGGCAGCACCTTACTGGCTGGGAACTGCCCAGCTTATGGCGGGCGGTAGCTGCCCAGAGACTTGCGATGACCTCTCCAACCGTCGGAAGAAGTCTCTGGCGTTTAATTCTACGCAAATTCAGTATACAGACTTAAAACCGGTAGACTGCTACTTCCCGTGTTCTGTCGACAAAGCTAAGTTGGAGTGACCTCTCCAGAGCGCAAAGCCTGGGTAAGTAAGTATGGAGGACAAGCTAAGACAACTGAGGTTTGAAATCAGAGTATTCCTTCTCTTAGATAAACTGTCTTCTAAGACTGATGAGTCCCATCTACCCAAAGCACGGGTTTTCAGGCGCCAGGTAACCCGCCTTCACCCCTTCTCCTGTCAGTAGTAGCAGTTTCGCCGGGCTTATATCTAAGCCACACCTACAGGCTAGGAGCTGGACTTAGTTGTCAGAGGCTGTTTTATGTGCTTAGGTGTGACTAAAATAGCTATTAGACTGGCACCTTCTTTTACGTTATATAACATTTATTGTTACGGTAACATTGGAATAAGTTTTAGACTAAAGATGTTTCACAATCGTCCAAAATAAACTAGTAACAAATATAGGAGAAAGTCGTCAACTAAAGACAAATATACATATCCCAAAGAAGTCTTTATGCCTTTGATACCTTGAACACTCGCTGAGGTGGCAATGTCTGAGATAAGCTGACAAAGTAAATTTAACGTCCTTTGTTAAGACCTAGAGATGGAGAGACCAGTCAAAAACACAGTCTTCCATTGGCTATTTAGCCTTAAGGTAGTTCTACACGTTTAATGAACAAGAAGTAGTGACGTAACGTCATTTATTCGGAAAACCTTCGGGAATAAAGCCTGGATTCAGCGTACAAAAATTAAAATCATTTTATGAATTAATGACAATTTGTAAGTAAATTTATTAAAATAGCACTGTTACAATATTTCTAAACTCAAAATATGATATTAAAACATAAGGCACGTTAAATAATTCAAAATAATGTCTGAAGTTAGCGTGGAATACTATGTTTACCTTAATCATAGTCAAATATCTTAAAATTAAGCACATGAGCCTATACATATTATTTCACCAAATTATAGGTCATATGTTTTTTTACAACTTTGAGAAGTTTCATCAAAATCTACATTGTAGGAAAATTTCTATTCGCGGAAATGTTACGAAAGTTAAGATTTTTCTTTTGACTCATATGAGAAATTGCGTGAGGTCCAAATTTTTCAAATCAGTCTAGCAAAAAATTAAGCACGCGACCCTATCCTTTTTATTTGCAGAAATATCTAGCTATAGTCTGAAGTTTTGAAAAATCGTTGTTTAATCAAATTCTACATTGTAGAATAAAATTCGATCAAAACGCACAGAACTACCTTAAAGTAAATTGACACAGAGCTCTGCCTATATGTATGTAGCGCAAAAATTTACCTACGGGCAGAATTTATTGACACTTTTTGTACTGACTGAGAATCATGTTTGAAACGGAATTATGTACTAAAAATTAAAAGTACCCACGCTTGGTCTTGAATACTCTGCCCTTGAAAATCATAAAATACTAAACAAATCCAATTTTCAAGTGCAGATAATTAAATTAAAAGCATCAGAACTTTTTTATTTTAATTTTTGTCTGTTCCTGATTTCATTTGCAATCAGTATATAAAATTTAAAGAAATTCGGTCTATGGAAAAGACTATGACTTTGCGATATCATTTTGTCATGTTCATAGGTAATGATAGTTGCAAAAGTCTCTTGACATGGGGCAAACATTTTCTTACAGAAAGAATTTCTTTTTTTAACTTTTGTTTTTACTGACAGATAATCAAATCAAAAACAGAAGTATGAAATAAAACAAACAATAGGAACCCAGCCTTGGTCATGAATTATCTGCCATTGAAAGTCGGAAAATCTTGAACAAATCTACATTCAAGGTCAGATAATTCAAGACAAAGCCTCGGTCCCTATGATTTTTATACATATTTTCGTTTTAAACGAAATTCTCAGTCAGTACACAAAGTTAAAAGAAATTCTGGCCGTAGGAAACATTTTGCCCTAAATACATATTAGCAACTGTGGCATTTACCTTTAAGGTTATATAGCAGTAGCGACGAGCGAAATATGATATTTCATACCACGAAATGAAAATAAATCATGTATATATAGAAAAATAGTTCGTAATTTGCTTGGGTTTTTATACTTTTCAGATGACATGTACATATTGTGTACCTTTTAGAAAATAACTCTTTTATTTACATTTATAACAATTACTTAAACTCATTTTAGCATAAAACTGCTGTTCTTGTCATTTTCGGGGGTGTTTTAACAGGAGAGAAAACGTATGTTAACAGAGAAATTCTCGCGCTCACGTGTTGTTATAACACCTTTTTATATATGCGTATTCCGTGGCAAGGCTTAAACGCATTATATATATGACGTCAACGTGAAAAAAACAACACAGACGTTCCCGCGCTTTTCATGGAATAATCAGACGTTGAGGGAGAATGTATTCATTTATTAGAGATTTTTTTCGAGTTTTATGCTAGAATAGCGTTAGCGCATGTTCATTTTGTGTTAAAACATCTCCAGAATCTCTCTGGATACGTTGGTACCAACCAATCCTTCGGAATTCTGCGTTATCCCTACAATATAATACATTTTGTTTATATAGTCATCCCCTTCAATATCGAAGGTCGCCATATTGTTGGTAATAATGAACGCATGCTGATAGGAGTGGTGAAATTCTGGAATATGGTGGATAATCGAGGCCACTGGAAGGAAGTACATATGTAACATGTGCAGAAACATTTATTGTAGCATATAAACTCTGAACAATAAGAAGTCACGATCACTTATGTTTATGCTATACAGTTTATTCTGAGAATGAATTGGTAGGATCCGTCGGCGCTTTTTTCCTTCTGGTGGAGAATTCATAATGGCTTGAATGTTTTCATTGGATGTGCTGGACGTTTTGCTTGTGTGAATGTGAACATATATGTTTCCACTGATTTGATTTTTATGGAAGAAATCACCTAAAAATCATATGAATTTCTAGGAACCGGAACAAACTGTCCAAATGACTGCTTGTGACAATTTGTATTGGCATTTGAGATTACAGAAGCAGGTCGTTCATGGATTTGTGTCTCAGTGGATTGACGACTGACAAACATGCCAGGATAACCGCTGCTACCTTGCGTGTTAGGTGGTGCAGAGGAATTTCTCTCCAAATATGTATTAGATCTATCAGGTATCGTACTTAATGTCCTTGGAAAATTCTTTGCTGGGTTTCATTTAAGCTGCTGTAGTTGTTTACACATTAGACAATTTTATGCCCGCGAATCTGGATGATGTGATTAGGGGCAACGCCTGAATCGTTCAGGGTCTACATCCTCCATTTCCTTACGCTGCAAAATAAGGTTGAAATTATTTTAAGAATAAATAAATTTAAAATATCTATATATATTTTTTGAAATTTTAACAGCAATTAATTATGAATTTTGACAATTGTCTTTGAAAAGTGATAAAGATCATTTTCTTAACATAAACGAGTCAGTTTTATTAATCGAGATCTTGAAAATAAAAATATTTTTTTATTGAAATAAATCAAAAGGTGACAGATATTATAATATGTGAAAAATAACAGAACTTTCTTGCATTGTTAAACAAAATCTGAATTCTACGTAATCGTTTCATAATAATAATAATAACGACTTTATTTTATGAGGCTAATGTAATTAAATGTAATAAACGGTTTGCCTGTAAGGCTTTCAATCTGGCTTTTCTATGTTTGCTGCATGTTTCAAGTCTTTCATGATGCTATATATTTTGTGGATTCCCATGGCTGATTTTCTATACAATGGTTTTCCAGGATGCTTATTGGCAACTGTCAGGAAAAACGGAAATCATCTCCAATATTGTTGCAGGACGTGTTGTAATGTGACCGGACAACGTCAAGTGTCATCGAAAACTTCATAAACACTTGGCTTTACCTTACGCATGTCCCTAGGATTAGAACGGGTTTTGGTCTGGCGCTCCATGCTACATAGAGATACTTTATGCCATCATCATCAGACTGTACCTCTATATCACCCCAGCAAAGGACCTCAGCGGCAGTAGTCAGGCCAAAATAGTTGGTGCAAATGTACCACATAGAGTTCTGTAAGGACACAGGGTTAGGATAAGCAACCTGGATTGCTGTGTAAAGTTTATCTATGACATCAGATGTAATTGGACTTGCTCCATGAGGATTATTGCACTTGTCTTGCGATTTTAGATCTTCTTTGGTTTTTGACTAGGAACACCTGATCTTTTACTAAGTGATAATCATATTCATTTAGGTGGGACGGCCAATCCAGAGGTCCGGAGTTCGAATCCCGGTCCAGGAACTGAAAATTTCTGAGATGCTCTTAAGTGTCTTCCACCTGACTAAGAGGCCTGTACTGGTTCTTCCCAGGAAAGACGGCTCCGCATAGATCGGTGCTATACACCGGGAACGTTAAAGAACCAGAGAGTATATTCGCAAAGAGCTAGGCTAAGTTAGCCGGACAGGCCTGTATCTCTCTCTTTTCTCTCTGTCTGTTCTAGGGGCTTTATCTCACTCTGTCCCTCTGGTCAGATTGCTCTGTGTCTGTACTAGTAGAAGACGAATTTCACGCCCAGTGTGGCTGCGTTTGCTATATGTAAAGCGCCTTTGAACGTGTTTATCATGAAAAGAGCGCTATATAAATCTGGTATAATAATAATAATTATTATTATTATTATTATAATAATTATAATAATAATGGTAATAATAATAATAAAACCTTGAATTTAAATACCTATTGATAGACTGGAACTGGGATATAAGTGAGAGTTAGGTTCATATTCATTGCCATCTTTTCTAGGTTTAAATATAGTTTCTGACATGAGCCGATAATATCTCACCAGGAATATTAAGAATAGGTCGTTCTTCACTTGCTAAGAGCAAAAACTCCTAGAACGTTTTGATGTCTTGGTCAGTTTTGAATTTAGTGTCTTGATAAGCCCATTTCCTAGAAATTTATCAACTACCTCTTATGTTTGATATTACAAAAGATAATAGGTAAGGGTAGATTTCTCGGAAGCACAGAACACCAAAAACACAGCCCAGAGCCATGCATTTACATAGTAGGCCCACAACAAAAAGAAGCTGTAATGGAAAAATATTTCAGACGGGTTGCTTCAAACATCCAACAAGTACATATTAATATAAGCTAAATATTGATAAAGGGGAAGGAATTGGTAAGGGGTGAAATGGGGTCGGGGTGGGGGAGGAATCCGAAGGGGAAAGGTGAACAAGGACGAATATTTAAGGGAATGCCATGTTCTTTAAAAACAGTTGCACTACAACGAAAATCTTGGGTTTTCTGTGCTGAGCTCCTAAGCTTGTTCATTGGGAGGAAGTTGAGGATTGTTGACTATTTACTTTGTTATTTTCATGCACATTTTCTTGTTCTAAGGCCATTGCTGCCTCAGTCAGGTGAAAATCAGTATTTGCAAGATATTAATACTCCTCGGTGTTAATTTCTATCTCTAAATCAATGTTGCTTGCTTGTGACATTTTGTAGAAAACAGACACTGGTTTAAAGCATTTGACAGATATTGGGCTTATAAGCATCTGAGTGATAATGGTTTTATTGATATGAATTGAATTGAATAGAACTGAAATTTATTTTAATTAGTGCACTGCTTCTGGTTCTGCCCAGTCATTTTAATTGTTCTTTTAATCAGTTTTAATTCACAGATTTATAAGAAATCTAATTATGTTACTTTGTTTTTGTGCCTTTAAAAACCGGTTAAACAGTAGTCCGGCAAATAAGCAATGAAAATGCGGAGAATGTGTTTCACTGTAGTGAAAAATAAATTTATGCAGTGAAAATACGGAAAATGAAAATATGCATTAAATTTCATCAGTATTTCTCAATATTTCATGTTAAAGTATTTAATAAACGACAGTACTATTTTGTGTCGTGATTACAACAAATTATGTCTCAGATAAACACTCAACAAGGAAGTATCAAGTTTCTATCGATATGGCCATTAAAGCAAACTCAATGGTTGATCAGAAAATGACGGCTCTGACAGAACATTGAGACCCAAAAACAATACTCTATTCAAATACCTGAGCTTATTGTCTTTCAAAAGACAACATTTTCCTTCCTTTGATGTGACCTCATCCGGCGCTCGATATAGAATCTCAATTAAATCAGCTGTTGGCTGTCCACTTATTTTAAGCATGCATATGTTATTTGTAGAAGTGTCTTCTCTTTGGTGCTATTTATGGAAGGCGTTTCTGATTTGCCTTAATTTGTAAATAGTATTTCACAACAACTTGGTTCCCTAAAACAATTGCATAGACTACACAAGTTACTACTTTAATAAACTGGAATCGACCATAAAGGATCAATATCTTTCAATTGACTTCATTTTACCTAAAATCAAAGCAACGTTAAAATGCAGAGCGAATCAATCATTATTTGAGAATATGCATCACCTTAATTAATTCATCCTACATACAAATTATACTGACAATGTAATAAAAGCGTTCTAACGCCGCATCATTATGCACATTTTCTTTTCATGACGAAACCATAGAAATGTGTATTAACTTTCGTTGATACGTTCATAATGTTAAAAGACATTTGAACAAGAGGGTCATTCGGCCCTATATCGCTCACCCGAGTTGATCTGGCTGTTAACCAAGTTTTTGACCCCACATGACCCAGTTTCGTTCTTAACCAAGAGATCATCAAAACAAACATTCTGACCAAGTTTCATAAAGACAGGGCCGCAACTGCGGCCTCTAGAATGTTTACAAGGTTTTCGTTTAATCTTGCCTACTGACCTCGTTTTCCATTCTACATAATTTCACAATAGTTCACCTTGAGCACTTCGTGCTCTGCTGAACTGAAACGTACAGAAATTATTATTCAGAATAAAGGAAAAACAGTTAATAAATATCTAAATACGAGGGTGGGATCAAAAGTAATGCAACCAATGGTGTTAAATGACAACTAAAGGTTGGATTAAGAAAATCTTTATTTCAAACCTTCAAAGTAATCTCCTTTGACAAATACACAACGTCTCAATCTTTTAATCCAATCCTTAAAAGCTTTCTGATAGTCTTTTTCAGGTATATCACTAACGAGGTTAAATATGGCGGCCCCCAACTTTTGGCGGGATGTATGTTTTCTGCCTGCAAGCTTTTTCTTGAGACGAGGGAAAAGGAAACAGTCACAGGGGGCTAGATCCGGAGAATAGGGTGGTTGTTCTAGAACATATACTCCCTGTTCATTCAAAAACGACGTCACAATCCCAGCCTTGTGACTCGAGGCGTTGTCATGTAACAAATGGATGCCTCGGATACCCGTCTTTGGTCGACGTTTCTGGAAATACCTGAGAAGTTTTTAAGAACTTTTTTCTTATAAAACTTTGCATTCATTGACTTGCCTTTACGTACAGGAACCTGGATGGCGAGACTTTTAGTAGTGAACAATATGGCATACATCACCTTTTCCACGTTTGTAATCCTTTTGGCAATGTAAGGCCTTCTGGCATTTTTGGTGAGCCATACTCGGTTACTAATTTTTCCATGCGGTTCGAAGAAATATAATCAAGACTTATCACCTGTTACTACATTCATAAAATGCTTTTTGATCGTATCTTGGAAACCTTTTCAAAAGCTTGTGCGCCATCTTAACGCGCGTGCGCTTTTGCTCATCAGTGAGCAAATGCGGGACCCACCTAGCACTTTTCTTCTTCAGTTTCAAAATATTTCGCAAAGTGCGCAACACAGATGCTTTTGAAATGCCAACCATGTCCGCAATCTGCTGTGAAGTATATCTTGCGTCACAAAGTACTATTTGTTTGATTTTTTCAACAATCCTTGGATTACTTGCAGACTTAGGTCGACAAGATTTAGGCGCATTTTTGACAGACTCCACGCCTGTACAAAATACCCTAACCCATCTGCAAACTGTGGAAAAGGACATTTCATTACTACTATAAACAGCACATATGTCAGCATAAATGTCCTTTGAACCTCTTTCGAATGAAGCGCAAGTCTTAAGCCGGTGCTAGGGGGCGTGAGAGGTGTTGCACTTTACATTACCTCTCATGAACAGACTCAATCAAACCGAGTCTGCTGTTATTCTTCTTGGTTGCATTCTTTGCTTCCAAAGGATCTTTTTACAGCTTTTATTAACTATCACAACCGCAATCTTTCAGTGCCGTGAGGCGGCTGTAAAAAGTCTCCCCGTACTTGGATTCAGTGTGTTATATTTTCTGGTCCTTTGGGATCATGGAGTCCATTCAACATATGTGTAATAGAGTTCCGCTTAAGCCGGTGCTAGGAGGCGTGAGAGGTGTTGCACATTACATTACCTCTCATGAACAGACTCAATCAAACTGAGTCTGCTATTATTCTTATTGGTTGCCTTCTTTGTTTCCAAAGGATCTTTTTACAGATTTTATTAATGTAAGACCTAATTTCGTTCATATTGTTTACACTTTTACCAACCATTTTGCCTAACGGCCTACGAGTAGGGTTTGTGCAAATGTGAATTGTGAGCGAGATATTGTGTCTACATGTATAGTTTTTTACGTCGATTGAAAGCTATTACAACGGGGAACAGGTGCAAGGCGTTAATTTTGCACTCGCGCTAGCGGTTATCAATAGCCATTGGCATTACTTTTGATCCCATCCTTGTATCTAAAATTATCACATCTGCTACTTTGCTTAATGTTGCCCTAGAACAAATAAAATGAATGCTATTTTGATTATACATACCAAATGTAATCTTAATATTTTTTTTTATTTGAACCGATTTCGAAATTATTTAAAAACCTTATACCTAACCGACTCAAGGCAAGCAACAAACAAACTGTCGACATGCATTTAATTTCTCGTTTTTTTTTGTTTTTTTTTTTTTTTTTTTTTTTGTTTTTTTAAATTATAAAAGAAAATCTACATTATCGTATTCATTCCTTTGAATTTATTCAACCTCAATACATCTAAGAACCTTTGAGTGCATTCAAAACTGCTTTCATATAGTTAAATCACTATCATACAGTTTTTAACATTTAGTCAGATCAACTGTGAAATAACCATGGGAGATAATGTGCTCATTACTTATTTTGTTGAAATAACCATTGTCGATTTAAGGAAGATTATAGAATTACACCTTATTCAGTATTTGCCTTTCGAAATTTCACATAATTATAATGCTTGTGTAATTAGATATTATATAGATTGAAATAGATTTTCTGACGTAAAATGCATCATTAGTTGAATATGGATTGACACCGTGTAAAATTGTGTTTACTTTTTTAATGATTGTCAGTTTCGAGAATGCGCTGTTTTGATAATAACGCTGCATAAATGAATATTAAACAGCTGAAAAGTAAATGTTATTCTTTCAATATTTGACTAGACATTTTGACTCCAATTATTAGATTCTCGACTTGAAAATGATTGCGTTTAAAGTTTTACAACACTCATGAAACCACTTTTCAGTCATAGTCGAGTAGCTTTTATGACACCCTCTGACGTGGTTAAGAGAACTTCAAGTTTCAGGCTGTTTATTAGCACAATTAACGTGTTAGGAAGAAAGAGAGTCCGAGTCCAGAAGGATGTGGCCTTTCTGAAAAATATAATTACTTATTCTGCCCACATCTAGACTACTGTGCTGGTCGTCTTTAAATAAAATTGAAATTATAAAGAGTTTTCTTTTTGTATCAAATGATTTTTCACCTGTATATGCATTTTTATGTTTGATAAATATTTTTCATACGTGTAATTTCTAGTCACTTAGAACATACAAATCATTTTACTTTGATTAAATATTAAATATTTTCATGAACTTTAATCAAACCAAGCGTGCTACATATTCTGTTTAGTACTTCCCATAATCTGTAGTCATGCAAGACATGTACAGAACAAAACAATGCATTCTAACACGACCAGCAAATAACCTACATATATGTAGAGTAAAATCTATCTCGGGTTATTCTGTAATATACCACTTGCGTGCAATGACGTCATCCGATCCAGGTGCATAGCGTGGGCGTAAAAGGTAGTTACCATTTTTTTCTAACACTGTTGATACTAGTATGTCGTGTTAGAATCGATAAAATAAGTTCCTAAGTGTGATTTATCATAGAATAGCCCGAGTTTTTCGTTCTTTTGCGAAACAATATATCACTCAGGCCTACGGCCTTCGTGATATATTCTTACGCATAAGAACTCAAAACTCGGGTTATTCTATGATAAACCATGTTTGGGAACTTATTATTTCTTAAATATATTACCCTAACGTGTATTGTATGTTACTTTGCTATCATAATAGCAACGAAAATTAAAATGGACTTCAAAACTATAAATATGCACTATCAATCAATTTCCTCAATCGAAATCCAGAATATATGTTTAAAGTGCATGGAGTCCGTTTATCAACTTAATGACCCTTTACCACTTTTACCTAGCATTTAAAAAGAGCAGAGCCGTTACGGATGAGGCAATATTTTCAATTCTCATATAAGTCACAAGTATTAATATTAAGGTATTTGCATCTACCATCATATCTCGTCCCGGACGTCCAGACAAACCCGATGTAGTCATTAAGCAAAGGCATACAGAGAGGCTGATTCCAAAATATCATAGTTCGAAGGTGGGCCGGTGGTCTAGTGGTAACATGCTTGACTGCCAATCCAGAGGTCCGGGGTTCGAATCCCGGTCAAGGCTCTGGAAATTTCTGGGATGCTCTTGAGTGTCTTCCACCTAGCTAGAGACCTGTACTGGTTCTTCCCAGGAAAGACGGCTTCGCCTGTATCAGTGCTATACACCAGGCACGTTAAAGAAACAGACTGTCTATTCGCAAAGAGCTAGGCTAAGTTAGCCGGAAACGTCTGTATACGAAAAGTTCTCTGTCTGTTCTGGGGGCTTTATCTCACTCAGACCCTCTGGTCAGATCGCTCTATGCTGTACTAGTAGAGGATGATTTCGCGCCCTGTGTGGGTGCAGTTGCTGTAAAGCACCTGTGAACATGTTTATCATGAAATGGGCGCTATATAAATATGGTATAATAATAATAATAATAATAATAATAATAATAATAATAATAATAATGATAATAATAATAATAGTTACAAGAGTTTTCCAGTGTATAGACAGTCAAATACTCCGGGTTCTGCTATCATACTGTCAGCATGTCACATGACGTTGTATCGACGTAAATTATTTTAAACAATGCTATTTTTACGTCACATCTACATGTACTGTGCACAGACAAGGATAAGCTAGTGCATTTATACTTATATGGATCATGTTCACCGACTGTTGAGCATTTTCATGTTCGCAAAATTTCAGTTGCGTTTTGGTCTGAGGACCCCTGGTTTACAAACAAATTTCATGAGGCTTAATAGTTAACACCCAAGGTTGAGCATAAGGAAAATAGAACCAGTCGCAGTAAATTATAAAATTTCTTATTAGTAAATTACTAGGGCTTTCCCAAGAAAAAAATGCTAGTAGACAATAGTGAAAAAAAAACTTGCACTGAACTTCAGATACATTTTCATCACTACAAATGAGATTGGTCATGAATAAAAAACTGTTTGGTAAGCAGAAAAAAGAGAAACCAATTTTAATATAGTCTATGAATTAAAACTGTACACTCCGATTCTAAAATTGATTTTTTTAAAGAAATGTCTGGGTGATTTCTAAACATTTATAACAAAATTTTAAAATACATTCCATTGATTAGGGTATGTAAGGTATATTAAAAACACCTAGTCTAGAACTTATATCTTGCAAAACCAACGCGCTCGTGTCCCGCTTCCAATTCATTCCAAACGTATTTAATATGGTAATTGATATCCCATGAGACAGCATCTAGATTTAAAAAAAATCATGAGGGACTGAAGTCTGCATAAAGAAAATTTCACCCAATTGAGGCGGCTCTAATGAATATCCAGAAAGAAGTAAAGAAATTCCAGAATGACATCATTCGTCTTTCGAAGAAAAAACACACATGAATATAATGCTCCCGTGTTTATATACTTAACACGTTACTTCATCGTTACTGCACAGATACCACAAATATAAGCCAACAGAAGAAGGCTGCAATTTAACGATAGGCATTGCTCCCGTAACGATGAACGTATCGTGGTTACATCTTCAATGGTATTGAAAAAAGAAATTATGCCTGCCTTACTTCTAGTCTTTACAGTATATAGAGGCATGAGAAGTTCGCGCGTATCATCAACTGCAAAACCGTATGGCCAGGGCGAGTGACTACGCACATAAGACCACCAGCTCTTTCAAAGAAGTCTATTGTAAACCCATATTTTCGATCAGCTTCACATTATGATATCTAAAAAGTTGTTCATATAATTATCCACTTTGCATACATTTTAAACATTTAATTTCAAACAGGTCCAGAGATTAAATTGAACGTTAATAAGACCTACTCAGTATAATGTTAGGCAGACATTGTCCGTTTTGTATAGGAGTATGACCGTTTGTGAAACATGACCACTAACAGAAATGATACATATTATAGCAAATTGTAAAATTGCAGAATTTACAAGTTTACAAAATAATTTCCTCAGAGTTAAATATTAATCCAATGATGAAAACCCTGACGATTTTCCATATAATTTGCATGGAGAGGATATGTATCTATATTTTGTTTACTGGCTTGTCTGAAAAAGTTATGTGTACTGCTTTAACGTGTTCAACACGTTTAAAAGAGAACAAGTCTAAGTCGTGAGTAATGGAAACTTGTTTTGGATTTGACAAGGTATATTCCTCCTTTTCTAAACAAAATGTCCGTGATTTTGCTGACTATCGTTTATTCATATCAAATTAACGTTAACATTTTCATGCATTGTGCATTTTCATTCTCAGCTATTAGAAAACTGATAAGTAGCTTATGGTCATGTAAGGAGATGGTATTGCAGTTAACATGTGTAAATAAAACAAGATATGCGATTTTCACAAAACTAAAATGCTAAATTACACGATTTTAATAAATACGTTTTTCCAGCACGTGAAATCAATTTTATGGCTTTTTTTGCCTAATTTACTTTCTGAAATACAATTTTTTGAAAACCTTTTGACTTCTTCGACATTATAGGATATCAGCCATTACGCTATATAGCCGTCGTGTGTAGTATTATCCTTTTTCAATGCTTAAACAAAATAATGGTTTGGAAATAATTGCAGATGATCGTAATACATTGCTGTAATGAAGATGCTTCAAAAATTTACAAAAGGTTTTTTTAAATCTGTTATTCCACATTACATTACTCCGATAGCGATGGTGTGAAATATTTGCATTTTACAAGGCAAAAATTCTTTGGTCATGGATGTTGTTGTCGAGTTTTCTTTTCAATTTGAGACAGTAAGAATGATCCCAAAATTTATCTTCTTGCGAAAGTATTCGCTAATATTTTACACTACAGCTATATTGGTTAATGTTGCAAGCGCCACACTCCCACCCCATCCCCCACCTTTTCTCGCCTCACATACTGAAATACTGGAGGACGGGATTTATGAGAGTAATTGCAAGATTCAGGTACTGTTCAACATATTAGGATATTTGTTTAAACTGTTGATAAAGAATCATGCAGTTTCTAAATTCCTTTCGAGGATTCCACGTAACCATTACTCACGTTTAATAAAAAGTTTGCATTTACACCACAGACGTAACTGCTTTTAACACACTAAATAGCTGTGAACAGTTTTTCTTTATTCGATATAAAATTGCAGCACATATGAGGACACATTTTAAACTGTAACTTACATTTTCTTGAAGAATATTGTCAGTGCTGAATAAATATCAAAAAAAAAAGTGGGGTCATGTTTGAAGCAAGGCAAAGAAAATAATTTTCAGCCAAAATGAGACCCCAAATCGTAGTGGTGGTGTTTGATCTAAGTATCCATGACAAATTCTGTCACGTAAGTATTTCATTATGAAAATTCTGCCTACATGTCAAGAATAGATCTGTCATGTGATTTTAGCAAAACGATTGCAAATAGCTCTACAGAGCCAACAGAAAAGGACTATTTAAATTCGACATTTTTAGCGCCATTTTCCTATTTAGTGTCTATATGCCTTAAGATGTTTCTCTAGCTTCAAGAGTTAAATAGAGTAGTACCTATTTTGCGTAACGTACCGTTTTGCTATAATGCTTAACACACGATTCCATCCCGGTAAGCGTATCAATATCGTAAATGGTTAATTGAGCACGCAATTCTATTTTGGCTTAAAGAGGATGTATAATTCCGCTCTACAACTACATATGCATAACAGAAACATGTCAGCACACCATTCACCAGTTATAACGTTGCATGAACACAATTCAAATCGGAAATCAATTTTGAAATAATTTAAAAAGGGGTAGAAATAAGATTATGTTTTAATTGTAAATGAAGAGAAGACGGAAAGTCTGTCCGCATAATGTCTCAAACTTGTAAGTGTGAGGGATTCATTAATGCTGAATGTCCGGTTAAACTGCACTGTAAATATACATTGACCACTGTAGGGCTTTTAAGAATACAAATGTTACAAACGTATCAGAAGTTGAGGCGAAACACGAAGCCGTTCTAATTTGATAAAAGGCCTAATCGCCGAAATTATATTAGAACATTAAATTATACCTCAACAAAACAAACAGCTTTATGTCATCAGTTACATTCAATCATTAAATTTTATGCTGTAATATCAAAAATGCTAGAACATATCACTAAATCGCAAGTAATGGATCATTTGGATTCGAAGAATATACTTCATGAAAACCAACATGGCTTCCGCGCAGAAAGATCTTGCAAAACACAATCATTAATGACAACTGTTGATATCTCTAAACACCTAAATTGTGGTAAACAAGTTGATATGGCCATTTTAGACTTTTCAAAGGTCTTCGATAAGGTTAGTCACAAACGATTATCCTAAAAATGGAATATTACCATGTATTTTGTAAAACTAGGCGTTGGACAGTCTCTTTTTTGTCAAACAGAACTCAACAAGTTGTTGTGGACAAATCTAAAACTGAAGCAACACCAGTAACATCAGGTGTGCCACAGGGGTCTGTATTGGGTCCTGCACTCTTTTTGCTTTTCATAAATGACATGGCTGATAACATCACATCGTCTATCCGTTTGTATGCCGATGATTGTGTTCTTTACCGGCCAATTACAAGTGAATCGGACAGTCCTTTACCTCAAGATGATCTTAACAAACTTGAACGTTGAAGTGATATCTGAAAAATGGATTTTAATGTTACAAATGTGCTATCATGTAAATTCAAGTTCATCAAGAAAAGGCATTTTGAATATCAAATGAAAAATGAAAGCACTGAAATAGTAAATCACCATCCATATTTTGTAATTAAATTAAGTGATAATATGTAATATGACATTAACATTGATACTATCACAAAAAAAAGGCTTCAAGTATTCTGAGATTTTTGAAACGGAACTTGCGCTATTGCCCACAAAAAAGTGAAAGAAAAGGCTTATATCGGGTTAGTTAGAACTAAAATGGAATATGCATCGCCAATCTGGAATCCACATCAAAAAACACAGATTAAACTGATTGAGTAAATCTAAAGAAATGCTGCTCGATGGGTACTGAATAAACCATTTAATCCACACAATCCAACCTGTGTGACGGAGTTAATAAAATAATGGCCTAGCTCACAACAAAGACGTTTTGGGCAGATATTACATTAATTTACTTAGTTATGAACTTCCTCGTGACTTTCCCAAATTCTTACCATCCAGTTAAAGCAAATGTCAAATCAAAACGCCAAAGCCATAATTTAATTTTTTTCCCTATCAGACAAGAATAAAAACTTATCAATACTCATTTTTCCCGAGGACAGTGATTAGCTGGAACCTCCTACCAAACTCCTGTGTTATTTCTTTTAGCTATTTGTTATTTTCCGGAGCATTTCACACTACACAACTGTAAAGTTACCCTTGGCGTAAATGTCTACACTGGGATGATGCCAAATTCCTGAGCCTGAAAACGGTTCAGAATATCAGTGCTGAAACGTGTTTCCTAAACGTGATATACAATGTTTACTTTAACGTTAGTCGAAAACGTTTATGTTCAAGGTTATTTTCGTTTGTATTTATCTTCAAGAAAAAAAAAGTCAGTACAAACTATGAGTTAATTACACACTGGTGAAAACTTATATATAAAATATAGTTATTAAACTCATAACATTTTAATGAAACATCTTTTAAGCTTAAGAGTAGTGATCCACATTTCACAACAGGCAGGTAGCGATCATAACAGCTCATCCTGAGCAAATCGCGCTCAGGTGAGCCAAAATAGGCAAATGTCTACAATAAAATTATATTACAATGTCAAAAGTGATAAAAATGTTTGTTGAGTATATTTGCAAACTTCCATTCTCACGTATAAAAGAATTTGAACAGTATATTTTGACTGCTGGCGTACATGTGATTGAAATAATTTTGAGATATCATAGATAAATCTAATTTGATAATTATATTTATTATGAAATTATAAAGCATTCCATGGTCGTAAGGGTTTAGCAAATAAAATCAAAATGTAGTACTAGTACAACAGATCAAATAATTAAACCAAACTGTATCTTAATGCCCTGTATGACATCAGTACAATGTTATACGATACTCATGTATTTGACAATCAATACAATATATTTTTTCTTTATAATTCATGATTATTTATCTATTTTTCAATGGCCTGACAGGCATAATTTCAGGCAGAACTACATGGAAACTAAATTACATGTATTATATTTCAGAAGACCTTAATTATCAAATCAAGATTTCAGCGTTTGATTATAAATGTCATTGAAATATATCAATAATAATGCTATGCCTTTTTTAGACTTTTTTAAGGTTCAAAATGTCAGTACAATACCTTTTTCTTACTTCTATAAAGCCCTTGTAAAGAAATCTGAAATTTACTTTTTAGGTTTGATAGTATAATATACGTTTTTTAATATATTTCTAACAATTTGTCATGGGACATAGGTTTATTGTATCTGATAGTTGGCTTTAATCATTCAGTTTAATATTTTCGACCAGCGTAGGTAGATGGCGAAAGTCCTCACTTTCAAACCACGAAACACCAAGAAGTAGAGGTTATGCACTTTTAACAGAGATATTTTGTCTGATATATCCACATAATGGAACATCTTACACCAGACGACTAATGCACGAAAATCCTTGAACATTTTATCAAAATGCGAAGTATAGATCCACAATAAGATCACAACAGCCCGCTTAGCTCAGTAGGTAGAGCGTTGGTCTACGGATCGCGGGGTCGTGAGTTCGATCCTCGGGCAGGGCGTATGTTCTCCGTGACTATTTGATAAACGACATTGTGTCTGAAATCATTAGTCCTCCACCGCTTATTCATGTGTGGAAGTTGGCAGTTACTTGCGGAAAACAGGTTTGTATTGGTACAGAATCCAGGAACACTGGTTAGGTTAACTGCCCGCCGTTACATGACTGAATACTGTTGAAGACGACGTTAAATCCAAATCAAACAAAACAAACAAACATTCCTGCAACATCGTCATAGAAACAAATTTTCAAGTAAAGATAGCTAAGTCAATATGGGATGTCCATTAAGAGGTCCATTTCAATAATTTACAAGTACTGCCTGAAGCAAATACAATTTTAGTTCGACCACGAAATGCGCTTTTTACACAAATTTCAAATTGTAAGGATGACCACAAATAATGACGTTATACAAACAGTCTACGAACCTCCCGATCACCCCTCGTGCAAGAAATTTCAACAGATACATACTAGTAAGCAGCAACGTGAGCAACTTTATTTTTTAAAAAAAGAAGATATTTTCTTAACTAAGAAGCAGTTAACCTGAAATGGTGTTCCTTTCGTAACTTGAAAGCTTCGTTTACAAATTTTGATTGAGCTTGTTCATAGACGGTAGTGGAAATGCAAGCTACTGTCCACACCCTCTAGCCCCGGGTTGAGCAGAACTCAACATTTACACATGTTATACGTCCCAAAATACAATTTAGAGACATCTGAAGATGTATACATACGTTGATGAACAAGGAAACTTCAATGATGCTCTGGGTGCAACTCCATGAAAAGCGACGTATGGTCCCCAGATAAAATAATGGTTTTTCAGTAATAATTGGCAGAACAAAACAAACTGGAATTTAGAGAGGGTATCTAAGGTTATGCAGTCTGCATATCACAGAAACTACCCAACGACAAAATTAAAAGGCAAGCAAGCATCATATCCAAGGGGTGATTAAGCAATACCCATAGCTTTTGAAGCTGGAGTATTGGAACCACCCAAGCCGAAATGTTTAAGCTGAAACAATAAACAGCACACTAACACAAGATAAATGTCGTACTGAACGATCTGAAGAGATCGAAATATAACAGTTCTGACTGACGGTACAGGGAGACATTTTACGGCCGCCACTCGGCACAAACAACACTACTGGAAAATGATATTCAGATTAAATCACGTTACGTGAACAAACTTTACAAATACGTGCCTCTCTCATAGTTCAAGAAAACCTACCAAATTCTGTTTCTTGCTCATGCGAGCTCAGTCATAAACATGTTGGTTGTTTTCTTAACACCTTATTAGTTACAATATCTACAGTAGTAATTTTCATAGCAAACGTTCGATTTTAATTTTCTAAAATATACTAGCTAAGGTATTGTCTGGATAGTAGTATGGCAGTTGTGGATATACTTGTCCCGCATGCATTGTTTAATATCAGGAAAATAGTTATCATATTCGTTAAAATCAGTCCATATGAAACTTAATCCAAGTCTCTCTAACAATAGTTTGAGTAACAATAGTTTGATACTCAATGCCAAGCAATTGTTAAAATTTCTGTTACGTCGTTCGATAAAGCATGAATAGATGGGCTAGTCATTTCATTTCATTACCTTAAGCCAGTTTTTCAAGGCCCATTCCTTGTAAATTACACGGTTATCTGCCTAATTCACCAAACACGGCCATATTCGGTGTCTGCTGACGAACACCAACTATATATTTGCAGATTTCAATGTGAAGTTTGTTTTTTTTCTTTTAAATCATATATACCCCAGATATCAGCACTTTACAATAGAATGGGAACCACCACTTTACCAAACGATGACAAATTTTCCATACATCTATGCTTACCCTACTAAATATTGAAATCAAACAATTATAAGTGTTTAGTGCTAGGTCATATAATGTTCTTACAGTATTTTTCATATTATCTATGTAAGTAAAATTCACACCTATATAGCAAAACTGGTCTCGTTTTACTTACTCAATTAATGTACCATCTCTCAAACATACATTTTGTTTGTCTTTTTAACATTTACCCTTCAACCCCATTTTATCAGTACATATATATATCATCAAGCTTTGTTTGTAAGTTGCCTGAATGGTTTCTCCACAAGACGATCTGAACAGCCCTTGAACCTACAGCGGCAAGAGGCAAGTGAATCGGAGTCAGCGACTTGACTAACTTATTGTTTCGTTGTAGAACTAATAAAAAAATGCTTAACATTGGAGAGGGAGAGGGGGGAATACATGTTCTAGTATTAGACCCAACACTGTCTATATTTGGAATACATAAAACAAATTTATATGTATAGTGAGCAGTCTATTGCAAGAAAATGAGTAATTTTTAGCTCGCTAAATTCCAAATACAGCCCATTAAGAATCAAAATTCCATTAGTTTCGAAATTGAGCAACTCACTCACGTACATGTTTAAATAACGGTTGCTTTTTTATATTTATAGTATACACACAAAATTTATGTTTATGAATACCTTATAATGATTGTTTGATCTAAAACTAAAACTCCCGCCGTTACATGACTGAAATACTGTTGAACAAGAAACGCGGCAATGCCACGAAACCAGGTTTTCAACACTTTTCATAAGAATAAAAAGGTATACTGAATCACAGTGCACCACTTTAAAGCACAACCCTAACCCTAACCCTAACCTAACCCTAACCCTAACCTAACCCTAACCCTATTTTTAGTAACAATGACCTTGACCTTGATCCCAGAAACCCCAAAATCAATCCCAAGCTACAACTTTATATAAGTTTTCTATACACCAAGTTTCATCATGATAGCTCATTCCTAAAATAAGTTATTGACCGGAAATCGTTTTTCTATTTTAAGTAACAGTGACCTTGACCTTGACCCCAGAAACCTAAAAATCAATCCCAGCCTTTGTCTTGATATAAGCTACATACATACCAAGTTTTATGCAAATATCTTTACCGAAAAGTTATTGACCGGAAACACCAGTTTGACGCCGCCGCCCGCCCATCCGCCCAACGACATACCCCAATCTAATAACTCAGGTTTTCGTTGAAAACCTGGTTAAAAACGGCGTTAAACCCAAAACAAACAAAAAAACTAAAACTTGCTCTAACTTTTAAATGTGATAAGATCTCACACACATACTGGGCCTGTTTTTACTATATTGTTCGTCCAAACTGCATCTAACAAGAATGCCATCAAAACTACAGTTTTATGGGAAAAGTATGTGATGAAATAGGAAACATGTTCAAGCTATGTAGAACCCATTTAAGTAAAAGTCAAAAGTTCGCCGTCTAGATTTTCAAATTGGATTTTAACTGGCTATTACTAGATGTTTCATCTTTATGTCAATTTTCCCTGCAATTAAATAAAACAAATACATTACAATAAATAGAAGTCATTTAAAATTAAAAGAAACGAAAATCAAAACAGTACTTTTAAAAATACACCGGCCTTTTTAAACTTGATTACCGGGCCCATAAATACAACAGAATAAGTCCGGTCACCGGACACAAAGCCACAGTACATAGTGTCATAATGTTTCAACAACGCTGCCCATATTGTATTGTATTACAAGCAAGTTCCGCCTCTTGGATACGCGAACCCTTTTGAGAGGTGTGGCAGCTTTTCCTTAAAACCTTTTATTTTTGCAACATCGGAATCGAAGGAAATTAAACACAATTTTAAATTCCAACACTTTTAATTTTCACTATTTATCCAATATTTTATAGCCTTTTCTGACACTTTTAACTGTCCAAAAATATGTTGCATAAAACATTTTTATACTGTAATTTCCCGCCAAAACATAAAAAGCATGAAAAGTAAATATCACGAAATTTGGAGTAATACTAAAGAACAAATTTTCCCGCCAAGTGCATAAATTCCCGCTAAAAGACAAAATAGAGTAAGTCACAGTAAATAACTTACATTACAATTATTTGGAGCAATACATAGAATAAACACAAAAGGAGAAAAGCGAAGAATCATAAATTTAACTAATCGTGATATTCACGACACCCCGGCCGATAACTGTAATACCTCATACAGCGTGATACAAACTAGCTGAAATTATTTTACACATAAGACAATCACATTGCTATACTTCTGTAGCATAATACTGTCTGTTTAACATTTATTACATACTCGTTTCTATTCCCAGTTAAGTTACACTGGTACCGGAAACGTCAATATTTTCCATACACTGACGCCTGAATTTCATATCGGGTGCGTGACGTAATTCAGTTCGTGTTGTTACACTATTTTTTCTATTAAGTTCAGTATTGTCAGTCCTATTCAGGCTATTGAACAAATTTATGTTTTTTTACATTATATTTATACGTGTAGATGCGTATGTAATAAAAAGGTTATTATCTTTGCATCGGGAAATATGCACTCGTTCTTCAGCGAAAGAACATTGCGCTCCTAAAGTCGCGCAATATTTCCGCTGAAGAACTCGTGCATATTTCCCGATACAAAGGTAATAACCTATAATTACATAACAAAAGCTATAATCGAAGTATTTGAACCGTTTCAAATATCAACATATGGTCTTACACAAGTTTTACACAAATCATTAAAAGCTTTCTTATAAAAGCTGCCCCTTGCCGTTGGGGGGATAGAAAATGCTGGCTGTATCTCCATGCAGAGGGGTACGACTCCCCCGAAAATGGAGCCACCTGTTTGCCGTGGGTGGCGACCCGTAAGCCGGAGAGGAGGGTCCTGGATGTTGAGGTGCCCCATAGCATCCCGGGGAGATGATGCGCACTTGTTTGCATGTGCGCATCTTCTTCCCGGGATGTGGGTGCCAATACACATCTTTGGCCTCTAATTCGGTGTAGACGTTCTGGCGGTCGTATTGGCCCGATACGATCAATCGGCTAGTCATGCCAAGCCCTAGGAAATCTCACCTTTACGTTTACATTTTCTATTGCTTATTTCAAACTCCATCTTTATGTGATAATTTTTATATTTTTTCACAAACACAACTTTGGAACAAAATACGTTACACAAAACCTGTCTTTAATCTGCTGTATTGTCACATTTTACTGCGCTCAATAAACTTCATAATTTATTACGTTCACACAAATGTATTTAACAATATATTTTCATATGTACTTCAATCTATGTTTCCTAGAAGGCGGTGGCTTAGGGCCAATGGGTTTGGGGTTTAGAGTAACAATCCCTTGAATCCATGTTTGCTTTTCTGCATTACAGTGGTGATATGAACAAGATTGAAAAATACCTGGCCGAGTATATCACTACAGTATCCCTAACATGTATGAGCTGGATATCCGCTCTGTTTTCATGTTCCCTTGTTGGACTCCGCGGCGGGTGGGGGCTGCGAGTGACGAATT
Organism: Mercenaria mercenaria; assembly: GCF_021730395.1. Taxonomy (NCBI): domain Eukaryota; kingdom Metazoa; phylum Mollusca; class Bivalvia; order Venerida; family Veneridae; genus Mercenaria; species Mercenaria mercenaria. The sequence goes on from NW_026463836.1 coordinate 50,307, forward strand.
TTAAACATTTAATATGGAAAACCAAAATAAAAAACGACCGCATACCGAAACAGATTCTGACGGCACGGAAGGTGAGAATCCTCACCGACCATACACTTCCAACATGGCATTTCTACGATTTCTTTTAATCCAGTCGACAGACGAAACATTCAAAATGTCAAGCCTCTCGCCATTTATAATTGAAAAAACCATCGAGGTATTGCTGGTGTACCGAAATCAGTCAAAAAACTGCGAACTGGTGATCTGCTTGTTGAAGTTTAGAAAGCTCACATTCACGAAATTTACTTTCCTTCACTTCATTTTACAACCGGCCATGTAAGTGCATTGCCCACCGTACTTTGAACACCTCAAGGGGGGTCATTCGTTGTCCTGACCTTGCAGGGGTTTCGGAGACGGAGATTGTGCAAGGCCCTTTCCGATCAACATGTCACTGCTGCTAGACGTATAAAAATCAAGCGATTAGGAAAGAAATTCACACAAATACTATTATTCTTACATTTGGCACTCCGTTTCTTCCTTCAGTCGTAAAAGTTGGATACCTCATTACAAAAGTTTCAACATATATTCCTAATCCTCTTCAATGCTATTATTGCTTTAAGTTTGGGCACAATGAGAAAAACTGCAAAGGCGATTACACTTGCCCAAAATGCGGACAAGATGGACATTCTCATGACCACGACACTTGTAGTCGTCTATTGCGTTGTGTGAACTGCAGCGAGCCAATTCAGTCCAAGTCTCGTGATTGCAAGACATGGAAAATCGAAAAGGAGGTTCTTCATGTCAAATTCACACAAGGCATTGATTTCCAGAAGCAAGACAAATGCCAATGCCAAATTTACATCTCCAACACTCGCACAAAATTATTCATCAATAACTAAATCTGTCTCTAGCAAATCAACACAGTGCATTGATGCCTGTACTCATAACAGATTCAGTGACTGCTCAACAAAATCCAACTCAAACTTCTGTACCAAATGAAAAGCCTAAAGTACCAGCAAAACCTTCAGAGGCCATCTCAACTTCAAAGGGCAGCTGCTAAACCAACACTGCCACCAGCTATACAAATGTTCTAAGTATTCAGGTACGCCCTCGTCACGACAAACGTTTCATCAAACACTAATCAACGTGGGTGAGTCAAAACACCCAAAACAACAATTGACTTGAGAACTGATGGGTTTGGAAAGGGATCAAATGATCCCATACAAACCCATAACCGTTCCCTCATGATATGAACCGGTTAACAGGGGAGGATGATGACGATCCGCCATTATCTGCCCCCCAGTTTAACCAGCACAAAGGAGGGGAAAATCAAAAGGTTCCCCCTGAGTTTAATGCAACACTAACAATTTAATTTTCCGGTCGTTTAATTTTTATTTGCCATTGTAAATGAAAGTAAAATTATCCAGTGGAATTGCCGTGACTTAAAGCAAATTATAATGAAATTCTCCTTCTCTTATCAAAATATAATCCTCACTTATGTGCCTTAGTGAAACATTTTAAAGGAAACGGACAAAATAGCTTTCAAAAATTATTCAGTGTATAACTTCATAAACACTAACACTGATAGAGCGTCTGTGTGGTACATCTATTATTATTAATAATGCATGTCCGCACAGACAAATTGTTCTAAATACAAGTATCCAATCAGTTGCAATAAACGTAACATTACATCGACCGATTACTATCTGTTCGATTTACATACCTCCCAAATTTAAAACTAAATCTTGAAGCTCTTGATGATCTTATAAAACAATTACCACAACCATTTTTGCTTATGGGAGATTTAATGGTCTCATGAATTCTGGGGCTGTTCTGACAGCAACACTAGAGGTCAATATATTGAAACTTTTATGAAAGAATGCTCTCTGTTTATTAAATGATAAATCCAAAACTTATCTTCATCCTGCAACAGGTAACTTTTCTTCGCTTGATTTGACAATTTGTCAACCGAACATCTTTCTTGATTTGAATGGAAAGTATGGATAATTTGCATGGTAGTGACCATTTTCCAATTATTATTTCAATACTTCTAATCTGCATCAGACCCCCTTCATATTTCAAATTTAATAAAGCTGATTGGAAGCAATTTGAAACGCTTTGTAAAAATGATTTGACTTTGGAGAATTTTACTAATTTTTACGATCCTATGATCGGTTTTCAGTTCTTCTGTCCGATATTGCTGACAAGTTTCCATTCCTAAAACTTCAAGAAATGGTAACATAAAAATAAGCCTTGGTATAATGATGATTGTAAGACTGCTGTTCGAAAACGTAGGGCAGCCATTAAAAAATTCAATATACGGCCGACAAAAGAAAATCTACAATCAGTTAAGATTCTGAGAGCAAAAGCTCGCAGAACTATAAAACAAGCAAAGAAAAGATCATGGCATTCATACGTTTCAAAACTTAATTCTAGGTCATCCGTTAAAAAAGTCTGGGAAATGATTCGCAAAATAAGTGGAAAAGGAAAATCTTCAAATGTTTCCCATCTTACAAAGTCAGACCAGTCTATTGCATCTAGCAAGGAGGACATTGCCAATACACTTGTAAAACTTTTTCAAAAAACTCTCCATCAAAATAATTATGATAAAAGGTTTCAAAACATAAAATCGACTAAGAAAGTAAACCTTTAAATTTTGATTCAAATAATGATGAGATTATAATAAAACTTTTTCACTCACAGAATTGCTTGACGCTTAGATAAATGTCACGATTACCGCAGCTGGTCCGGACCAAATTCATTATCAACTTTTAAACATTTACCACAAATCATTAGACCTCCTACTTGAATTTATACTATTACATGGAAAACTGGCATTTTTCCAGATTCCTGGAGAGAAGCTATAGTTATCCAATACCAAAACCCGGGAAAGATAGCACTAACCCCAGTAATTATAGACCGATTGCACTTACCAGTTGTTTATGGTAAAACGCTTAGAACGTATGATCAATTCTGACTAGTTTGGTATCTTGAATCTCAAGGCCTAATTACAAACTTTCAAAGCGGTTTTCGCAAGCAGCGCAGCACAACTGATCATCTTGTTCGACTGGAAATATTTTATTCGTGATGCATTTGTTAAAAAGAGCATTTAGTGTCGGTTTTTTTCGATTTAGAAAAGCCTATGACACTACATGGAAATATGGTATTATGAATGATCTTAACGACTTAGGTTTAAAAGGTCGTCTTCCAACATTTATATCGCAATTTTTATCAGATCGCAATTTTAAAGTACGTGTTGGTTCTATCCTTTCTGACTCTTTGAGCAAGAACAGGGAGTTCCACAAGGTTCTATTTATCTGTCACACTTTTTAGCATCAAAATTAATAATATTGTGAAATGTTTGTCACCAGGGATAGATTGTTCATTATATGTTGATGACTTTCTAATATGTTATCGTTCAAAAAATATGCGTACGATTGAACGCCAATTACAGCAGTGTTTGAACAAAGTTCAAACTTGGGGCCCTGGAAAATGGTTTTAAATTTTCCCAATCAAAAACTCAGTGTGTTCACTTTTTGTCAATTACGGAAACAACATTGTGACCCTGAAATTTTTCTAAATGGTACAAAAATACCCGTTGTTGACGAAGCAAAATTTCTTGGTGTTATTTTTGATAAAAGCTTTTTTTTATACCACACATAAAATACCTGAAAGCCAAATGTTTGAAATCGTTGAATTTTTAAAGGTAATTTCAAATACTGATTGGGGAGCAGATCGCAAGGTTTGTTAAGACTGTATAGAGCTTTGATTCGATCCAAGCTAGATTACGGTTGTGTTGTTTATGGTTCAGCCAGAAAATCGTATTTACAGATGCTGGATACTATTCATAATCAAGGTCTTCGTATTGCTCTTGGCGCATTTAGAACATCGCCTGTTGAAAGCTTGTATGTTGAAGCAAACGAACCCTCCCTTTACACGAGACCCTGAAAAACTGTCATTGCAATATGCTCTGAGGGTAGCTGCCAACAAATCCAACCCTGCTCATAAAATCATATTTAAACCCAAATACCACGATTCGTATGACAGAAAACCAAAACAAATTAAACCTTTTGGATTTCGCATTGATAATTCTATGAAGGAAACAGATTTTGAATTTGATGATGTAAACGATAATTTAGTTCTGAATACACCACCATGGATTCTTAATTCTCCAACAGTTCTTTTTGATATGAAAACCGCATTGAAAAGGCTGAAACAAACCCCGAAATATCCAAGTCCAAATATAACGAAATCAAGTCGGCTTACAAGATCATTTTCCTATTTATACAGATGGTTCAAAGATGATTCAAAGGTTGGATGTACCGCCGTTAGCCATCTGCATCAATCAAAATTACGTTTACTAAATAACGCTACAATTTTTTCAGCAGAAGCAAAAGCAATTGATTTGGCCCTTAATTTTATTTCAGAATATAATGAAGAAAGTTTATCATCTTTTCCGACTCACTTTCGGTATTACAATCAATACACAACCGTAATACAGAAAATCCTCTCATTCAAACATTCTTCTCAGGGTTCATGAACTATCTTTTAAAAAGTCCATCATATTCTGTTGGATTCCTAGTCATGTTGGTATTTAGGAAATGAAGATGCTGATACTGCAGCAAAGAATCACTTTCATTAAATCATCTAAATTGAAATTACCATATACTGATTTTAGATCAAATATCAACAAATACATTTTAACTAAATGGCAGTCCTCATGGAACAATGCTTCGTTCAATAAACTTCGTGAAATTAAACCTACTTTAGGTGAATGGCACCAAGGAAATAGATCTGTTCGCAGGGAGGAAGTTGTTCTTTCTCGTTGTCGAATAGGTCATACTCAGTTGACTCATTCGTATTTGCTGAACAATGAAGATCAACCTGAATGTATACCATGTCAAACACCACTTACAATTAAACATATTTTAATCGACTGTATAGACTTCGATCCACAGCGCAACTCATACTATAATGTTGAATCTCTAAAAGAGCTGTACGAGCAAATTTCAGCCGACAAAATTTTGCAGTTTTTGACAGAAATAGGTATATATCATAAAATCTGAACCTTATTTGATTTTTATTAACCACTCTTATACTTTTTAATGTTTGCATTTGATTTTTTACACTATTTATGTATTTACGCTTTTACTTTAATAGTTTTATTTATGCTTTGCAATTAACGTAATCCATTTAACATTTTCTCGGCGATATATGACCTTTTTGTGTCGATTCGCCGTAAAACCCAACTCATTCATTCATTCATTCATTCTTATAAAAGCACAAAATATTAACGATTTACTTCAACTGAAATAACTCTTAATACATGATTGTTTATATAAACCCAAACTTTACGTTACCATTATCTAAATGGTATTTTAAAAACATAATATACATTGCATTTTTTAGAAAGTTTGTACTTTTGTGTCTGTTTTTCATTGTATATTTGTGATATGCATCCTCGTAGGTAACAGTACTGAAGACAGGCTCTCCGTCACGATAGGTGGTGTATTTGTACCCTGTTCTCGACCACACTTCTGCTTCAGTGCGCAATGTCCGTCTTTCCAATTCAGTCTCGTCATCTGATATATCCACTATGTATACATTTTCCTGTGAATTCAATCTCGCCTCTTCAACATCGTCTTCACTTATATCGAAACTATTATCGATACTAAACACATCCTTATCACTATAACTTGACTGCTGCTCTCTCTCTCTCTCAAATAATTCATCCGAACTTGACTCATAACTAGTCCATTTATCTTCTTCACTACACTCAAGAACAACACAGTCCTCCTCTCCATCATCTATTTTTCTACTGTGCACATTTTTTTCAACGAAATCATCAAACTTACTCTCAACACAGCGTAAATCATTTTCCTTTTCATTTCCTAATTCTGCAACTTTACTACATTCTAAAACTTGTTCACTATTCTTCCCATGTTTATCCCTTTCAATTTGAACGTTCTCTTTTTCACCTTTTACATCCTCGTCATCTTTAGCACTCAACAAATTTTCATCAGCTCCTTCGATCAAAGCTAGATCAAAATTGTCCATATCTTCATGGTTGTCTATGATGTCTTGGTACTGCGTGTTAAAATCTATTATAAATCTACTGTCACGTTTGCTTTCATTTGCACCAACTTGTAATTCATCAATTGATATTTCCTCTAAAGGCTCCAAATAAGTGTCACTAATATCATCTAAATCATCATAGATTGTCCCTTTTTTCCACTGTATTGTCTCTTCGTCACTGCTTATATCTTCGTACATGTTAAGATCAACTGTATGCTGTTGAATTTCAATGTTTATGCTTGATGTCATTTCTCTTGCATTACTGCAGCACTCTGTAGCTTCACATTTTAGCGTATGTTTTTGATATGACCGACGAGTATCATACGATGTTTGCCTCGCTAAATCTGATTCATATCCATGCACTTTCATGATACGTAGTCTTAAATAGTCCCGCCTAATACAATGTGAATGACATGTTTTTATTGGACATTGAAAACACCCCAAAGTGTCACAGTGACTATGTTTCTCCATAACATGCCGTGTTAAGTTTCTCTTAAGTGTATAAGATCTGTTGCATGTATCACAAACGAACATTTTGTTGCGCGTATAAAAAGGAGATCCGTTTTAATTAAAATACTCGATTTCAAAGATGCTTATTTGTCACTAAAATTACTGCTGAAATACACGTCTATCTGTTTCAATACACTGCTAGATAATAAGCGGATTAACAAAAGTGGACAATTTCACACTTTGCACGTGCTTTTTGTGGAATTGATATCGTTCTTTTTCTATGCTCCAACTTTTGATTGCTTCATTGCCTTTGCTCCGATTTTCGCGCCTATTAATCACGTGCTTTTTTTGCTTAATATCTTAGCTCGAATTTTCGCGCTTTTTAGTCGTATTGTCTTTCAGTTAGATTACCACACAAGTTAGCTGTTTTATGATTAAATAATGTTTAAATATTTGAATATAATGTACTTTCTAACCAGTAAATATCTGCTAAAGTGCGACACTCCCCACAGAACGTAATAGTTAATCTTTCATTTGATAAAGAACTACATTTCATTTAAACAACGTTTAATACGCTCCCTTGCTGCTGTCGCTGCTCGTCTGGGCGGTTTTGCGGCATCTTTCAATTCATAATCTGTGGACTTTGTATTTTCAGGAAGTGGTGCGTTTGTTATTACTAACGGATATAACAAACACAACGGTCTTTTTAACTCTCTTCCAGATGCGGTTTGAACTTTTGCAGATCGATCACAACCATCTGTACTTCTGATTAAATCACTAATTTTTCCAAGCCTCCAACTACCGCGTGGAACATTATCTTTAATAGACACTACATCTCCAATATTAGGTTAGAACTTTGCTTGATTCTTTCCTTGTTTCAATAGAGTCTGCGTTCTTTCACGAAGACTGGATAAGTATTCATCACGCCATATCCTCCAGAACGAATTCAACAACTTCTGTCCTTTTTTCCAGATTTGTAATAATTTGTCAGCGGACCTGTCACTAATCTTAAAGTCTGGGTCATCTTCAGATATTACAGATTCCTGAATGCCTGTTTTCTGGTTAATACAGTTAAAATGAGCTGGCGTCAATGTTATGGTGGAGTTTATATCTTCCCCAACATATGCTAGAGGTCGACAATTCACAACCGCTTCAGCCTCTTTTAAGTGTAGTTGATCTCTGCTCAGCAACTTTTTCGGAAAAATCCCAATTGATTTCCGTTAGGATCTCTTTATCAAACCAACCAACCGTTCGTAAAATCCGCCCATCCAAGGTGCAATTTAATTGATGAATCTCCATTTTATCCCAACACTTGAACAATAATTCTGAACATCTTCTCTTTTAATTGCACTCCTCCATACCAAATCTGTCGCCTGGCATGCTAATTTAAAATGCATAGCATTGTCACATATTATTTCACTTGGTGTTCCTCTAGAAGCAATGAATCGCCTTAAACAATTTAAGAACGCCACCGCTGACATATTTTGGACCATTTCCAAGTGCACAGCCCGAGTCACCATGCATGTAAACAAACACACCTATATTTTCTCAGTTTCCTGTTCCTTAATGAAAAGTGGTCCTAAGTAATCTAGGCCTATGTAGGTAAATGGTGTACTCTCCGATACCCCTGCTTGTGGTGGCGCCGCCATTGGAGGCATTTTGTATGATCCACCTTCTATTTTACGACATACTAAGCACATGTTTAACACTTTTCGAACTGTAGCTCTTCCATGAAGAATCCAGTATTTTTACCTGACCTTAGCTAGCGTTTGTGAAACACCGGTGTGAAGCATCTGTTTGTGTTCCTTTTCTATGACCATCTCTGTAAATCTGTCATTACGAGGAAGGAGCAACGGAAATCTCGCAGATTCCGTTAAACAAACGTTTACTAGACGACCTTTGCAATGTAGTAATCCATCTTCGTCTTTGTATATTCCCAGTTGAACTTTTAAAGGAGTTCATCACAATATTTTGTGCGCAACTTCATCGCACAGCAAGCGATAACCACTGTAAGCAAATTTAACGATTCGCCAACGAAGGTGCAATATTGTCGGATATGCAGGCACTTGCTCAAAAGTATCGTATATACTGAAATATGGCGCGTGATACTTTCAAAATGAGGTTTTATGAGATAGTTGGGGAACGTCAAGACATTCTCTTGCAGGTT